>NC_038045.1:27017660-27305904 GCF_002211085.1 Panicum hallii | reverse complement strand
TTCCGGCTCAGGGCATCGGCCACAACATTTGCCTTTCCAGGGTGGTAATGGATCTCTAAATTGTAGTCCTTAACCAACTCCAACCATCTCCTCTGCCTTAGGTTCAAATCCGGTTGGGTGAAGATATATTTTAAACTCTTATGGTCGGTGTAAATCTCACACTTATTTCCAATCAAGTAATGTCTCCAAATCTTAAGGGCATGCACCACGGCTGCAAGTTCCAAATCATGGGTCGGATAGTTCTGCTCATGGGTCCGGAGTTGGCGGGAAGCATATGCAACAACTTTCCCGTCCTGCATCAGCACGCACCCTAACCCTTGTCGGGATGCGTCACAATAAATGACAAAGTCCCGATGGATGTCCGGTAGGGTCAGCACTGGGGCGGTTGTCAACCTTTGCTTCAGTTCTTGAAAACTTCTTTCACAATTTTCCGTCCAGGCGAACTTCTTCTCCTTCTTAAGAAGTTCCGTCATGGGCCGGGCTATCTTAGAGAATCCCTCAATAAACCTTCGATAGTATCCGGCTAATCCAAGGAAACTTCTGATTTCACTAACATTGGTCGGTTGCTGCCAATTGGACACGGCTTCGACCTTCTCTGGGTCCACTGCTACGCCTTCCGCGGTCAGAATGTGACCAAGGAAAGCTACTTTCTCCAGCCAGAATTCACACTTGCTAAATTTAGCATATAGTTTATGCTTCCTTAGCTTTTCCAACACTACCCGCAGATGTTGCTCATGTTCCTGAACACTCTTGGAGTAGATAAGTATGTCGTCGATAAAGACTACGACAAACTTATCTAGCTCGTCCATGAATACCTTATTCATGAGGTTCATAAAATAGGCGGGGGCATTAGTTAGTCCGAAGGACATTACGGTGAACTCAAACTGCCCGTAGCGGGTGACAAAAGCTGTCTTAGGGATGTCACTTTCTCTAATTTTGAGCTGAAAGTATCCCGACCTTAAATCGATCTTGGAAAAGTACTTGGCTCCTTTTAGCTGATCGAAAAGGTCATCAATCCTGGGGAGGGGGTACTTGTTCTTAATGGTAACCTCATTCAGAGCTCGGTAATCTACACACAACCTCATACTTCCATCTTTCTTCTTGACAAACAGCACTGGGGCTCCCCACGGCGACGAGCTTGGTCTGATGAAACCAATGCGTTGCAGTTCTTCTAGTTGTTTCTTTAATTCCGTCAACTCAGATGCCGCCATCCTATAGGGTCTTTTGGCTATAGGGGAGGTTCCAGGGATAAGGTCAATGACGAACTCTATATCCCTGTCTGGTGGCATACCGGGAAGTTCCTCGGGAAAAACATCTGGGTATTCGTTCACCACCGGGACTCCTTCTAAGGGCTGGGCTTCCATGTTAAACACCATTGGGTCAAATTTACTATCCCGGGTATGGCAGATCACTTGTACTCCTTCAGGGTTTGTTAGATGTACTACTTTGTCAGTACAGCCTATGAGGCCATTGTGTCGACTTAACCAGTCCATTCCAAGGATTACGTCTATTCCCCCTGACTTAAGTACTACCAAGTCTGCTAGAAATTCTACCCCACTTAAATTGATTCTTACCCGTAGACAGCCTAATTGACAATTGATGTTGCCTCCAGGCGTCCGGGTTAATAGGGGTGCTTTTAGTAGTACCGTGGGTATTTTGTGTTTTTCCACAAAGCTCGAGGATATGAATGAATGCGATGCCTCCAGAATCAAAATAATACTGTCGCCAGAGCTGAGTTGACTAAGTACTCACCGAGCACTACGCCCTGAGCTTCTTGAGCCTCCTGCGCATCGATGTGATTGACGCGGGCTCGTCCAAAGGATTGCTGGGGCTGCTTTGTCTGCTGGCTGTTGTCGTTGTTGCGGACAGGCCACTCGGTTGGCACCGGTCAGGGCTGGTCTGGGTCCATTCATGAGTTGGAGAAGGCTGATGTGGCCGGCTTGTTCTTGGCATAAGGGCAATTAGCAATGTAATGCCCTATCTCGCGACAGTTGAAGCAGGCTCTAACATTGTTGTTGTCTGGGGCGACCTGGCTTGCATTACTCTGTGGGGCCCTCATGGTATTCTGGTTCCTAGACTGCGTGTCAGGGGCCCGTGGTCCTGTTACTTGAGACTGGGTCCTATACTGCATTGGGGCCTGAGATCTTGGTGCAGTATAGCTGGAGTTCCTCTACTTTTGGAAGCGGTCCTGCTGGCGGGCCTTGCTCTCCAGGAATTTCCGCTTGTTGTCCTTCCGCTCTTCGGTCTTGGCCCTTTCTGTGAGGATGGCTTTGTTCATTAGGGTGTTGAAGTCCGGGTAGATCTGAGGGGTAAGCAGGGTCCGGAGTTCTGGGCTTAGGCCCCTTCTTGAACATATCCTGTTTTTTGTCGTCATCGTTCACTCTTCCGGCGCGTACCGGGCTAATTCTATGAATCGGTGGGTGTATTCTTCCACCGACATGCTTCCCCTGTTGTAGTGCGCGGAATTCATCCGCCTTGCGCTTCATGGTAGCCGAAGGAATGTGATAGCGGCGGAACTCCCTTACGAATTCTGCCCAGGTGATGGTAGAGGCATCTTCGGCTGCGGCACAATAGTTTTCCCACCAGGATAACGCTGTTCCGGTGAGCGGGTGGGCTGCCAGAAGGACTTTATCCGGTCCTGACATTCGAATGGTTCGAGCTTCCTCTGAATTACTCGCAACCAGTCGTCAGCATCCAACGGGTTGCAGGATCCGGCGAAGGTAGGTGGCTTGGTCCTTAGGAAGGCCGTCAGCTTGTCGTTCATATTCTGCCCTCGTGGCTGCCGGTTAATGAGGGCATTCGCCAGTGTCTCCAGAATGAGGGTCTGGTTATGGATGATCTGCGCCAGGTCTCCGAGAGGTGGGGGTGGTGGTAGTTGTTCTCCTTCTTGACTTCCCCCTCGGTTCTGGCTTACTTCCTGTTCTCCTTGGGGAAGATCTTGTTCAAACGGGATGTGCTCCGACACTAGCAGCTACGGGGTTCCGGCCACGGGAGGCCCTCGCGACGTTCCGGGGGGTCACCTGTTGATTGGGTAAATCGGGGTTACGTTTATGTGATGTTTAAGTTGTTAATTCGTATATATAAGGTAGAATCTACCTCCTGCCAGTAATTATATAGCACGTAGCACACAACAAAACAGCACACAACATTACAAACAACAAGCACATGCAACTTTATTACTGCAACGGGGTACAGCTGGGGTAAGGCTAGGTCTCGTACTACTCGTCCGGGATCAGGCACGATTTAAACAAAAACGGCTTGGGGACACATCACTAGGGTGGCGTCGATCATTCTACTCGCGGGGCAAGGCCTTCTTCTGGGGCGGCGAGCGTGAGTGATCCTTGCTCGTCGTCCTCTGGATTTCCATTGGTCGAGGGTTGCGCTGCAGCGTCTCTCTCGACGGCGGCAGCAGAGCTTTCAGGGTTCTCGGGTGGTGCTGGTGTGCTTCCAAAGAGCGTTCCCCATCCTATGACGGGTGTCCCGAGTAAAACATGGTCTTCTCCAATTGCCGGGACTGGCGTTCCGCTTCGGGTCCAATCTTGCATACGCCGGTCTCGAGCTTGCCTGAGGCTCTCTTGGGCTACGGCTTCGCTGCTAACCGCGGCTGCGGCTCTTGCCTCAGCATGGGCGGCTCGGATCTGCTGCAGTCTTACTGCGAGCTCTGCTTGCTCGGCTCGATGGGTCTGCTCCCTCAGAAGGTTGGCTTGCTCATCAAAAAGTTGGTCCAGGGCGGCTAGGTAAGTAGCCACTTGGTACAGGGGGCCTTCTTCGTGGCGTCGTCGCTCCAGGTTTCTCATGCGTGCCTCCCAGACTGGGGTCCTGATGGCCGGCGGGAAGAACTTCGCTGGCGTGGGGGCGAGGTGTTCTTCAAAAATCCGGCACAAATAACGGAGTGCTTTTCTGATGGCCAGGGGGTAGGTATCTTGGTGTCTAAATCCTGTGGCGGTCGCTCGCCAGGGCTGGATGTCGGTGTAGCGGTTGCTCCTGGCGATGACCAGGATCACCCTGCAGCGGAGGGTACCATGGTGCTCGTACTCTCGGCTGTAGTACCTTGGGCGCTCCGTAACGCCAAGGCCTTCCAGGGTGTCGATCAAAAGGCTGGGGAAGCCAGGTGCAGCTTGGCAGTCGCCCTGGGTCCATCCTTCCTCAGCCATCTGAAACAGAAGCAGGGTAAACAATCTGGTACAGGTGCAAAAGGGAGTAGATGATATTTATTATTACAACGAGGGTGGTACAGTTCTCATGGATACGTGGTCAATAGGGTAGGGTTCTAGCTCGGGGTGCTAATCCTATCATGGGATTCTTCTTCGGTCCTGATAGAGCGCTTCTTTATCGGAAGGAACCGATCCATCTCATCTTCGGTCTGAGTACCCTTATCCCAATGGGTTTCCATAGGTTCTTCTTCTTCTTCTTCTATCCATCCACCTATTCCGTTGCGGCTCTCGTACTCTTGCATCTGGGTTTGGAGGGCGGCTAAGGAATACTCGGCGTTTGCAGCTCTTGTCCGTTGTTCCTCCAGCTCCTGGGTTATCTTTTCAATCCCCTGGATTAGCTTCTTCAGTTGTGCCGACTGTTCGCGGCAGAGTGCATCCAAGCCAGTAAGGTAGATGGATAGGTGGGAGACCGCATCTTCTAAGTCTTCTTCTTCTCGTCCGAGTCCTCTCATTCGGGCAATCCAAGTGCGGCCTCTTCCTCTAGTGGGTGGGAAAAATCCCATAGGGGTCCGCTGAAGGTGGTGCTTGTAGAGCACACGCAGCCGTCGCAGGGCTTTACGGGCGGCTTTTCGGTACGTGTCGGGGAAGCGAAAGCCAGTGGTGGAGACGAACCAAGGGTCCACATCAGGGTAGCGGGTGCTTCTCTCCACAAAGATCATCGTGTCGCACCGAAGGGTGCCACCGGAGATGTATTCTCGGTAGGCGTACTCCGGCGTTTCCATAACCCCAACGCGTTCCAGGCTGAGCAACAATAACTTAGGGAGGCCAGGCTCTGCGTAGCAGACTCCGTTGACCCATCCGTTGTCAGCCATCTGGAACAGGGTAAAAACCAGTGGTGAGTGTCAGTGTAGAAAAATATCTAAGTCCGAACAAATCCTAGGGCTTGAAAAGGGGTTTCGTTCCTAGGGTCACGTCCTACGGCCAGCCTACGGCTCTGATACCACCTGAAGCGTCCCCCCATCAGGGAAGACTTAAAAGTGTTGATTTATCAGTCCCAGGAGGCTGATAACACTTTTATTACATCAGATGGTACATCACCGTACAACTCTACGCGGTAATGGGCAGTGAAGCGCCACTATCGCGAGGATTACAACCAGAACCCACACAACTACACTAGCGACGAACAAAGGATCATCAGAGTCTTGCGCCATGCGGAATCCAACGGTGGCCTCAACCACAGGCAAGACTGGGTGCAGGACGAAACCCTACTCGTTGTCTTCGGGGATGTAGTCTGGGTCTTCCACTGTAAAAGTAAGAGAGGGGTGAGTACAAACGTACTCAGCAAGTCCAATCACACCCACGGAGGGGGGGTAATACAGGAATTAATGCAAAGGGCAATCCAAGGATACGGTTAGGGTTTATTTGCGGAAAACTCAGTTATATGCAAGGGTTCATTTTGAAAACACTTTCAAAATAAGTTTTCCAATACCAAGGAGCACACGATGTTGATCCACACAGGATCCAAGTTTTAAACTGCTACCGGACTCCCCATCCGCCGTAGCACACGGCACAACTGCCGGACAATTTCCAAACAACTCACACCAGCCCATCCATTCCCAGAGATAAACACTAGTTATGTGACCACACCGTAACTTGCCCAATACCGTGGGCACGGCTATTCGAATAGATTTTAACTCTGCAGAGGTGTGCAACTTTACCCACAGGTGGGGTACCACAGCACGAACACCTTAGTGCCGGTGCAGATCCCAACAAAGCCATTACCCACCTTAGCTAGACCTGACTAGCCACCACGGGATCCATCAAGGGGTCATTCGACCTATCTCCGAGGTTTAACCGGGGCATAAGTCACACAGAGCTTATCCCGTCTCCTTGATCACCCATTGCTCTCAGCTCTCCTGATGGCTATCAGGCTAACTAGTGGGATTTATGCTAAGCCGTTGCCCATACAACGGTCAAGCGGTTTGCACGACAGGAAGCTAGGTGAGATGTCACATCAACTCGGTCCTTAGGGGTGACAAGATGGATATCTCCCTTCCACGCTCAACCACACAGGTACGAGCACACCATCGGCAATTCACACAGAAATGCCATCCATCCCGTCTAACTCACTTTTCAAAACCACACTTTATCCCTTCCCACACGCACACACATTTTCTTTATAAAACCAGGTGGTCAAAGTATGGTTGTCTCAGTAGGGGTGGCTATCCTACCATGTTTTCAACACACAAAACCATGCAATTTTATAAAACAGGCCACTGGGTTGTGTTTATAAAAACTAGGACAGAAACATGCATCAAAGGGCGGAATTGAACTTGCCATCGTCAAACTCTTGCGAGAAGTCCTGATCGAAGCACTGTCCCTCGGGCTCGGGGTCGCGGTACTGGTCCTCGTTCGCTTGGTCACAGTCGGGACCTTCCTCGGTCACTCCGTATCCTACGTCGCAATCAAACAGGCACACCATCAAGCACAAGAAGTAATAGCTTTTATCGTCGAGCTTGAATCGGAAATAATTTAGTTACGGAGGTAGGGGTAATATTTTTGGGTGGTTTCTTGATGGCAGGGCTAAAACTATACTAGAAGCGGAGTGGTAAAGTTTCGGGTCAATCGGAGGTCGTTTCGCACATAAAATGACGAGCTAAAGGAGGTTCGGGTGGTTAAACAGGGCTCCAGGGGCCTACACGTAATTATCTGGAGGGGGTAAGGGCCTAATCGCGAATTTCTAGAAATACTCAGGACCTGCTAAAGGTGTCGGGTACATCTAGGTTTATGTAATGGAGGGGTTTGGTTTGAAAAGCTGGAAAGGATAGGGTTTCTTTTGCAAAAAGGTAGTTAAAAGTGGGGGGGTCCTCATTTTGGGAGAAAAGGAAAAAGGCCAGGGGCCTTGTGGCAATTTTGCCATCATCTTCCCCCTTCTCCCCGTACAGAACAGAGGAGGGTTGAGGGGGGGGGCGCCGGCGGCCAAATTCCGGCCGGCCGGGCCATGGGCGGCTCGGGGGAATGGGGGATGAGAGGGAGGGGGGCACGGGGATCCCATCCTCGGCCTCACCTTGGCTCGGGTCGCAGCGAGGGGGGCTGCCCACGGAAGCAGGGGCGGCGGCACAGGGTCACAGGCGGCGGCGGCGCTAGGGACAGGGGGAGAAGGATAGGGGCGGCGGTGGTGGTCGTGATGGTGGAGTGCGACGTTGGGGGGGTATTTATAGGGGAAGAGGCCGGTGAGGCGGAGAGAAACGAGGCGGTGGCGGCCGGCGGGCGGTGCGGGCGCAATCAATGGCGCTCGGCCGCTTGCGGCCGTCGCGTCACGGCGTGGCGGGGAGGACGCCGAGGCGTTGTAGGACACGTGGGGAGGGAGCTGTGCGAGCACAGGGCGGTGCAGCAGGGGGGGGCAGCGGCGCCGTGCGCGGGCGCGCACAGGGGAGCGAGCGGCGGCGGACGCGGGGTGCCAGCAGGCGGCGCGGCACGCGTGGGACAAGGCTCGCGTGTGCGCGCGCAGCGCGGCGGGGCGCGGGTCCGAGGGGAGGGTGCGGGCACGTGGGCGGCGCTGTGCGGCCAGAGCGACGGCGCGCGCGACGGGGCAGGCGCGGCAGCGGTGGGTGCGTGGGAACAGAGCGTGCGCGTGCGGCGCGGCGTCGCGAGGCGCGGCAGCGGAGGACGGCGCGGCGCGGCGCGCGGCCACGCGCGGTGCGTGCGCGCGTCGCGGCGTGGCCGGGGTGAGGCAGGGCGACGCAGCTCGGGAGCTCGTTGGGGGAAACAGGAAGGGAAAAGAAAGGGAGGGAAGGAAGAAAAGAGAAAAGAAGGAGGGAAGAAAAAGAAAGGGAAAGGAAAAGAAAAAAAAGGAAGAAAAGAAATAGGGAGAGAAAGAGAAAAGAAGGAGAGGGAGGGAAGGAGTGCCGGCGCCGGTCGCGGCGGTGACCGCGGCCGGTCGGCCACGCGCTGGGAAACGCGCAGCGCGAGGAGAACAGTGAGGGGGGGGAAAAAAAGAAGACGCGTCGGCGCCAATCGCGGCCGCTGCCGCGGCCGGTCGGCCACGCGCGCGGTATTCGCGCGAGGAAAAGAAGTCGCGCCGGCGCTAATCCCGATGGGCGGTCGCGCGTGACGCAGAGCGATCAGTTAGAGTTAGGGTTTTGACATCGAGTCGTTTTTACGAACTAATCTAGCGCAGGATTTAATTAAGTGAATTTTCGGGGCGTTACAATATGCTAGTGCAGGCCCAGCAACATCAGTTCCGTTCTCCTCAACGTGGACGTGAAGAACATCCATCGGCTGGTTATCAAGATTTCTTCAGTACGCAGCCCCCGCTCTTCCATAAGACTGAAGAACCCCTTGACGCAGATGCATGGCTCCGTACCATCGAGTCCAAGTTTGCATTACTCTCCGTCCCATGCTCCGAAGCAAACAAAACTCTCTTCGCAGCCCAACAGCTCCGTGGTAATGCTTGTATTTGGTGGGACAACTACTATGCCATGCAACCGGATGGACATGATGTCAATTGGGAAGAATTCAAGGCCGCCTTTAGAGCGCACCATATCTTAGAAGGACTCATTGAGTGAAAGCTCAATGAATTTTTGGCACTTACCCAAGGAAACTGCACTGTACTTCAATACGCACAGGCTTCAACGAATTGGTCAATATGGCCATTACCTAAGAAGATTGTATTTCAGCACATCGTGCTGAGAAAAGGCAGAAAGTATCGCCTGGACCCTCGAAATTACAACCTTCGAGGTATCGGTTAATTCAGAACCCAGTTTCCCGAGCTCCACCCAGAAATGTTTCAACAGGCAAATGGGTAGCTAGACCTCCTCAGCAGCCCCAATTCAACAGGCCACCAGTGCCTCAACCTTTGCAACAGCAACGACAATTCGGTTCAAGGTTGAACCCTCCGCAGATTAATCAAGGGAATAACGTCAATCGATGTTTCAACTGTGGTAGTCCAACGTATTTTGTTAAAGACTGCCCACAACCAAGGAAGACATTCCCTGGACAAGCCTCTAACTCCAACTCCAACCCCAAAAACAAAGGCAAGAGTTAGGTTATGCAAGTCCGTCAAGGAAGAGTAAATTTCACTACGCTGTCGGAACATCCGGAAGGTGCACCAGTGATGATAGGTACATTCACTCTACACCATCACCCTGCTATTATACTTTTTGATTCTGGTGCAACTCATAGTTTTATCAGTACAAGGTTTGAGACCAAAATAGGTTTGGATTTCTACCCCACTAATGGAACTTATATGATAACAACCCCTGGAGGTAGAATTGCATCAAATCAAATTTGTAGAGATGTACCAATCCAGTTGGGTAGCACTCTATTAAGAACAGTCTTAATTTCATTAAACCTAGAAGGAATGGATATTCTCCTAGGTATGGATCGGATGACCAGACATCGGGTATGTCTAGATATCTTTTCTCGAATAGTTGAGATCAATTCCCCGGAATATGGACATACCATTCTTCATCTTCCACAACAGGAGTATATCAGCTCTTGCGTGTATGCTATAGAAGGGATCAAGTTAGAGGACATTCCTGTTGTGTGTGAGTACCCAGATGTTTTTCCGGACGAGTTACCCGGAATGCCTACAGATAGAGATGTTGAGTTTATTATAGAGTTACAACCTGGCACAGCCCCCATTTCTAAGAGACCTTATCGTATGCCACCCAATGAGCTGGCAGAGTTGAAACTTCAACTTCAGGAACTCCTAGATAAGGGTTATATTCGCCCAAGTGCTTCACCTTGGGGATGCCCTGCTCTGTTTGTTAAGAAAAAGGATAACAGTCTTAGACTATGTGTTGACTATCGCCCCCTCAATGCGGTTACTATTAAGAATAAGTATCCTCTTCCCCGCATTGATATCCTGTTTGATTAGTTAGCCGGAGCCAAGATATTCTCCAAAATTGACCTTCGCTCTGGGTATCATCAGATAAAGATCAGGCCAAGTGATATTCCGAAAATAGTTTTCTCCACCAGATATGGACTCTATGAATATTTGGTTATGTCCTTTGGTCTTACTAATGCACCGGCATATTTCATGTATCTCATGAACTCTGTCTTTATGCCAGAACTCAATAAATTCATCATGGTTTTTATCGATGATATTTTGATCTAATCTAAAAATCTTGAAGATCATGCTAAACATCTTCATATTGTTCTTCAACATTTGCGAGATCACCATCTGTATGCCAAATTTTCTAAATGTGAATTCTGGCTTGATACCGTCATATTTTTGGGTCATACCATCTCTAAGGACAGTATATCTGTTGACCCGAGTAAAGTTCAGGAAGTGATGGATTGGAAGCCTCCTACTTCGATCCATCAGATCCTTAGTTTTCTCGGTCTTGCTGGTTACTACCGTCGTTTCATTCCAGATTTCTCCCTGATAGCCAAGCTCATGATAGAACTATTGAAGAAAGGAGTTAAATTCTCCTGGAATGAGAAATGTGATGAAGCTTTCCACACCTTAAGAGCACATCTTACCACTGCTCCAGTTTTGGCTCAGCCAAACCCATCTAGACCTTTTGATGTCTATTGTGATGCATCAGGCACCGAACTTGGGTGTGTACTTATGCAGTATAACCGCGTGATTGCATATGCCTCCAGAGCACTTCGGACACATGAGCAGAACTATCCTACTCATGATCTTGAGCTTGCAGCCGTTATACATGCACTTAAACTTTGGAGACACCATCTTATGGGTACTAAGTGCCACATTTATACGGATCATAAGAGTTTAAAGTACATCTTTACACAAGCAGACTTGAATATGAGGCAAAGACGTTGGTTAGAGCTTATAAAGGATTATGATCTTGAAGTACACTACCATCCAGGCAAAGCCAATGTGGTTGCGGATGCACTTAGCCGCAAGTCACATTATCATTGCTTATCAGTAGAAGTTTTCAACAACACTATTTGTTGGGAAATGAGAAAGCTTAGTCTAGAGATCGTCC
Organism: Panicum hallii; assembly: GCF_002211085.1. NCBI lineage: Eukaryota > Viridiplantae > Streptophyta > Magnoliopsida > Poales > Poaceae > Panicum > Panicum hallii. The sequence continues at coordinate 27,294,791 of NC_038045.1, read as the reverse complement.
CTCAAGGTAGTTTGAATCATATAGCAGTTGAGCCTATACTCCAGGATAGTATCGTTATGGCACAACTACATGATAAGGGAGTCAAAATTATCAAGCAACAATTAGCCCAAGGAGAAGAAAAGTATAAATGTTTCCAAGAGGATCCTAAGGGAATTCTACAGTTTAAGGGACATATGGTTGTACCCAAAAACCATCAGCTTTGCAAGCAGATAATGGATGAAGCACATTTATCCAAGTTTGCTATGCACCCTGGCAGTACGAAGATGTACCAGGATTTGAAATAGAATTTCTGGTGGACTCGTATGAGAAGAGAAATAGCGAAGTACGTCTCTAAATGCGATGTTTGCCAGAGAGTTAAGGCCAGTCATTTAAGGATTTCTGGTACGCTGCAGCCTTTACCTATTCCTTCTTGGAAATGGGAAGATATCAGTATGGACTTTATCGTAGGTTTACCCAACACTTCCCACAAACATGATTCCATTTGGGTAATCGTGGATAGATTAACCAAGACCGCTCATTTTCTTCCAGTACATACCACTTACAATGCTAGGAAGTATGCTGAAATCTATCTAGATCAGATCGTGCGTCTCCATGGCATACCTAAAATGATCATCTCTGATCGTGGAGCACAGTTTGTTGCTTGTTTCTGGGAGCAATTTCAACAAACTCTTGGAACCAAGTTAATCCGAAGCTCCGCATATCATCCGCAAACAGATGGGCAAACAGAAAGGATAAACCAAATCATAGAAGATATGCTTCGAGCCTGTGTGATCCAGTATGACAAGCATTGGGACAAATGCTTAGCTCTGGCAGAATTCTCCTATAATAACAGTTATCAGTCAAGTATCAAAATGGCTCCTTTTGAAGCATTATATGGTCGCCAATGCAGAACTCCTTTAAATTGGTCTCAGACTGGTGAACGCGAAATCTTTGGACCTGATCTTGTTACCGAGGCAGAAGAAAAGGTAAAGATCATTCGCAATAATCTAAAAGCAGCTCAGTCAAGACAAAAGAGCTATGCAGACAAAAGGAGGAAACCAATACAGTTTGAAGTAGGTGATTTTGTATACCTGCGAGTGTCTCCTACTCGAGATATTCAACGATTTGGTATCAAAGGCAAACTCGCTCCTCGCTATATTGGTCCTTTTGAAATCCTTGAAATTTGTGGACCCATAGCCTATCCACTTCAACTTCCTCCTCAGCTAGCAGCCATTCATAATGTCTTCCATTTATCTCAACTGAAGAAGTGTATCAGTGTTCCTACCAAAATCATTGATACACAAAGCATCGACATCGAACCCGATCTTTCCTATAAGGAGCATCCAATTAGAATCTTAGATACCAAGGAAAGAAGTACCCGAAGAGCAATAGTCAAGATGTTTAAGATTCAATGGAATCATCATACGGAAGAAGAAGCTACCTGCGAAACCGAAGACTATCTTCTGATGAATTTCCCAGACTTTCTCAAGATTTCTTAGGTATCTACCCTCTTAGTATATCATTCCTATAATCTCGGGACGAGATTCCTTTTAGGAGGGAAGGTTGTGACACCCTAGGTATTAAATAGAGCAAACCAATAGGAAGAATGTTTGGTGTGGATTAAATTGTGTGAAAATTGAGCAAAGTTATGAAAATAAGGGTATCTGTGTAAATTTATGAAAGTACAAGTCCTTTTATGTAAATTAGTTGAAGTATAAAAGTAACATCCAAATTTACCAAGGGTCAAAATGTAAAAAGATGAAAGTCATCATGACATGTCATAAATACTTGCAATTAGGTCCAAAGTTATAAGAAATTTTACCTTGAAAAGGACAAAACTTATTTAAGTTTGATTTGAGTGCAAAATGGTAAAATAAAGCATTGTGCTTTAGGTTTTTGAACTTGAACCCTAAAGCACAGTTGTAGGATTTGAAAAACTCTACAACTTCTATTTTGACCATTTTCTCATTAGAACTTTGGATCAGTGGAAAAATTCAGTTTACAGTGGGATCCCTGAGGTTTTTGCAAATTCCAAGAAGGTCCCTCGGACCCCTTTCCCTCTTCTTCTTCCTCTGGCACATGCTCTGCTCCCCTGCTCTGCTTCTCTGCTGCCGGCCGTCAGCGCCGCTCACCACCGCGCCAGCTCCTCCCCGGCGCCACCTCCTGCTGCCCTCGCCTCCACGTGTCGCCCCCAGCCCGAGCACCGCCCTAGCTTCTCCTCCCTCGCCCTCTCGCGCGCGTGCCATGCCACCCTGCGGCTCTGCCGTGTGCCACCTCGCCGCCGCAGCAGCCGCCCGTGCGCGCCCCCTCTTTTCTGGTTCAAGAGCAGCACTAGCTCCCTCTCTTCCCATTCCATTCGCTCTTTTGCTCTCCAATCGCCAAGAGCCCCGACCACCACCGCCGCCTCCTTCTTCTTCGCCGGCGAGCTCCTGGTCGCCGCGGAGCTCCCACCTCGAACCCCACATTGTCCCGGACGACCACCTAGAAAGCTTCACCGTTCCACGCCGAAGCTCTACGACCCCACCCCGACGCCAATCCTTCACCGAAGCCCGGTCGCCGTCGATCCCCTCCTCGCCAGTAAGCTCCTATCGCCGTCGAGCCCCTACCTCCGCCCCTTCTCCACCCAATCCGACCACCCCAACAGTTTCCCCTCCTCCTGCTGCAGCTATTGGACCAGAGCTTGGCCGTCTTCCTCGCCGAAAAGCCCCTCGCCGATGAGCTCCTCCGCGCCGCCGCCTCGGCCGCCGTGGGAACCCCACCTCCGTCCATCCCCTCTTCCTCCCAAGCCCACCCATGGATGCGCCGTGAGCTCCTGGTGCCCGTAGACCAGCCCTTCTCCACCCCCCGCCACCCCCCTCACCGGAATGTGGCCAGCAACGCCCCTGCCCTTCTTCCCCGACGAGCCAAGGGCCTATTTGAAAGGATTTCAAAAGTTATAAGGGTCTTCCTGCAAGATTTCAGAACCCCCTCAATTCAAAAGCTGTGAACTTCAAAAATGTGTAGAAAATTGTAGAAAATTCAGAAAAATGTCAAACCAGTTGGGTTTGAATCCTTGTGTTAAATACTACCATTTTTGTATTATGGTCATAAGATGAAAATGTGTATTTTGTGCTGTGTTTAAATTAGTAGATAAGGGGTACTCTAATTAGATCTTTTGATCCATAGCAGTGCTGAAGCTCAAATTTGAAACATGGAATATATATGCCATAAGTAGAGTTGTGTAAAATTTGGAAGCCCAGAACAGCCCTCTAGCTAGGATGTTTAGATAATTTTGCTTTATGTTAATAAAAGTTTCATGATTTAATTCCAGAAGCATTTCTTCATGTTTATAGCTGAAAATTTCATCTTAGCTTTGTTTTAGCATATCTAATCCAAGATAAAATTTTGAGAGTCAGAAACCTAATGTAGCTTCAACAATGAATTTAAGTTTAGTTTTAAAGAAAATTCATGAACAATAGCTCTAGTTCATGAAAAATTATGAAAACATTTTGAGGTGTTGTTCTCGAGTAGTGTAACATGTCCACAAATTCTCAACCTATTATCAGGTGTAGAACATCCAGAATGAATAGGACATGATATGATAATGTTATATTCTTAATTAATCAAAGTAAGCCCATAATTAAATGATAACCTAGTGTTATTAAAGGTAATTAGCTAGGCAAATAAATAAAGTTATTAAGTGTAATTAGTTTAATTATTTAAGATAACCAAACATGCTACCTTATGTATTTAGTTAAATGTCTAGGTTAACCAACCATGTTACTTCATGTAACTAACTAAATGGGTTAATACCCGATAAATGGCTGCCCAGTAAAGGGGAATTGTGTTGTTTGCTAGTATGTAATGTTAATTTCGTTGGATTGCAACTTTATTGTGAAACAGAATAGAAGTTTATGCATTTTCTAAACTGCATCATTTACATCACATGTAGACTCGACGCTTCTTGCCGACGGAGACTATCAGATTCTCCCGGAACCCGAAGCGGAAATCTCCGAAGTCCCCGGAAACGTCGTTGGAACTAGAAACTGAAAGCTAAAATATGAAATTAAGGATCTACTCATTGTTGCTTTTCAGCAAAAGCTAAACCCAGAACCTTTGCAAAGCCTTCATGGTCTAGTTATTGGCTAAGTATACCCTAATTCTAGGTAAGCCTTGCTGAGTATTAGAGTACTCAGTCTTGCAATATGATTTTATTTCAGGTAATGTCCCTGAAGACCCTACCCTTCCCATGCCTTGGCCCTATACTTTGCCTGATGGTTGGTCCGTGGAGTGGGACCCGTCCCCGGCCAACACTGATCATACCAAGTGATGTCATGCCAGGGCTTAGCATGATGTTCGTACTGGCGACGTGTATAGTTGTCGTATTTTAAATTCCGCTGCCATGAACTTGAAACTTTAAAACTGGTTTGTAATAATTTCTATCAGTTTGAAACTTATGCTACTTTTGGAAACTCTTATAATATAAATGCCTGTGATGTAAAATATGATGGCGATTGTATCTCTGGACTCGCCTTCGTGCGAGGTACCTTGTTTGATCCTGCTTTCGGTGGTTTATCGGGACGTTACCCGACAGGCCAAGGGGTTACACCGTTTGAAGTACGATTGGAGCCCTTGAGAGAGAGGACTTGCGTACTTGAGCTGGTGTAATTTAGGTTGGTTCTGCCACACCTACTGCCCCGGGTATTCTGAACGCGGTCTTGTGTATATCCTCCGGAGCCATAAAGATCTGGTTATAGCCGGCGTTGCCATTCATGGAACTCAAAATCTTGTGACCAGCTGCTGCGTTGATCAGTGTCTCCGCGACAGGCATCGGGTATTCGTCCTTCGGAGTAGCTCTGTTGAGGTCTATGAAGTCCACGCAGACTCGCCATCGGCCATCCTTCTTTTGCACAGGTACAACACTTGAAATCCACTGGCATACCTGCACGGCCTGATGAATCCTGTCATCCACCAAAACCCACTTAGGGGGCAAAATGCACTTTCAGATCCATATGAGGCTAAACGGTGCATTCTGATTGGTCGGAGTTGCTTTGCCTTAGATCTTGCTTGCTCTTTTCATGCAATTTTTCCCAAATACACCTGCACACATATTTAGACCAGCACTTGTGGAATTCGTTAGATAAGCACTATATACTAGTGTTGGCCTTTGATATTATTCCACTTTTATGCAGGATTTGACGGTCGAAACATGGTCCATAACGAGCGTCAACAAAGCACGAACACATTGTCACTCCTATTGGTTAGTTCTAGCAACTTAAAAGTAAATTGCTCAGCGCGACTCACAAGAGGTCTAGGACCACCATAGTATAGCTATCCATCATCAGGAGCAGTCAAAATACTCTCTAACCCAATAGTTCTAGAAGAGAGCACATCACTGAAATCTTTGCACAAATATTTTGCCTCCAGGAAAAAAGCGGCATATCAATTACCTATGGCCTCATTATCCTTTCTCCCATGATCAACAACATCATTAAGTAAATTAGACCAAGTCTCTTATGCAAGAGCCCTTTGCTCCAAATGCCTTATTCCACGATAATTGATGTCCTGCACTAAAACAAAGTTTTCCTTATTTAGGTGTGAAATGGTAGCATCATAGGTGTTAACGGCCATTAAAACACACTTTGTCCGTCAACTTCTCGGGAATAGCACTATGTGCCATACATATTTTATTTAAACTAACCAAGTTCCACAAGTTTTGGATGAACTGTGAATCAGAAATAAGTGTACCAAAATTGAGGCAACATGGGGAAAGGAAACTCACCTAGGCCGGCCGGCCTGGCACTCCCTCGGATTGCCACATCACTGATCCAAGGGCAAGGAAACACACTTACCTTGATCCTGAGCCCTGCACTTGAAGTCAGTTTGATCCAAAGACCTGAAAGGCTTCACCCATGGATTGGAGGGCCCACTTGCATGCAAGATTTGGGCCAACACCTAAAATACAAACTGCCACCGACCAAGAAGGAATCAGAGGCATCCAGAGGAAGACGGCGGCAAGTGGCATAAATTCCAGGTCGGCTGGCCTGGGAGAGGCCGACCGGCCTCCCACTACAGTGCCACGTGTCCAACTTCGCGTGGAAGTTACTTCAACAGCCATACCTGCTTTCAAGATAAGCTACGCTGCAAGAACTGACCATGAAGTAGTATAAATAGACCAGCACATCCCACTTGTAACACACACCAAGGAGTTCTCTTCTCTCTTTCACTTTCTAGAGTTAGGTTTAGTAGTCTGGGAGTAAGATTCGAGTCGAGCTTGTCTCGAGATTTCGGAGTCGTCATCGGAAGTCTGGGAGTTAGAGTCGAGTCGAGCTTGTCTCAGGATTTCAGAGTCGTCATCGGAAGTCTAGTATAGCTCTTATATCTTTCCCCTTGACATTTTATCAATATAATTTATCTTCTTTACTTTTCGAGTTAGCTTTACTTTCCGCATTTATTTATCTTTTCAAGTTATTTAAATTGTGTGCGGAAGTTCTGTCCTCTAGCTTAGCCTTTGTTTTCTATCTTGTTTATTGGGATCTTACCTTGCAGGTTTTCTCACCCGGACTAGAGAACTCAAGTTAGTCCCCCTAGGTTGAAGTCAAGTTAGTCCCCTAGGTTGAAGGGAATTTCTCTTGAAGGCCTCAAGAGAAATCCTAACACCGAGTGCAGACGAGGTGTCTGGCTTAGAGTTAGCGAGGAAGTATGTTCCACCCCATGGAACAGTGTGGTAGTTGGCAGGTGGTGACACCCTATCCATTCCTTATAGTCCACCACGTTCAGATGTTTTTATAGTAGTAGTTGCTATTTGCCGTCGGACTCCCTTCTCACCCATTTCTACGATCCTTCCTCCCTCTAGCCGCCGAAATAAGTTCTAGGTTCCCGATAACTAGTTAAGAGTAAGGTTTAGTCTACTGAGACTAGCTCGATAGTTTAGAAGTGTTTTATGAGTCTTTCTCGCTTGTTGTCCTCCAAGCTTCTTACCGTTCTAAGGTTTAGAGTCTCCTGTGTCAGACGGTCATCACTGGCCTTTATCTTATGTTATCATATCTGGCTTGCCCCACTAAGTTATTTGGTCGATATCTCTGGTAAATTTTATCATTCGCTTCTTCAGTACTCTTTCAACCATAGTGCTTCCCTGCGAAAATTTACGATACCCTGAAATAATCCAAAGTGAAGTGCTACAGTGGTGATTCTATGCACTTACGGAATACACATTCTATCTGGGCATAAGAAACGACAGGCTCCTTCCATAGCCTCGTATCTACCAAAAGTTTCATTACTATAAAACTTCTCATGTCTCTAGCCGAAAAACAATCCAGAGAACGGGACCTCCATTTCAATCCAGCCACGCATGACATAAGCTGATTTAAACACAAAACCATAGCCATACACCTCAATCTGCAGGTTGCGAACTAGCTCCTTCTAAATAGGCTGCTTTGACGTAGCAACTGGCCGCACAGCTTATAAAAATAAGAAAAACAAAAAAGTAAAAAATAAGAAGGTCAATACACCTGGTTCTCATAACATTTAAATTTACCGGTTAACAGAGAATAACCCAAAAAGGCACAAACAGGAAAGCAATTAACGATCTTAACCTAGGAACATATTGTTGCCACCAAAATTTAGTAATTTTATGGCCAATAAAGTATATGAAAAGAAGGCGATAAGAAAGTTTTATTAGCAAGGACTCTAAATAAGGAAATTGGAGTCCGTGTATCTTATTTCCTTTTAGTTTAGATTTTTCTTGTTAGGTAAGTCTTGTACGAGTCTTTAGTTCAGGGTATAAATATGTACCTCCTGGCCATTGTAAACCTATCTCTCGATCAATATAACTTTCGGCGCATCGCCACCCTCTTTTCTAAGGTTTTTTCACCGGAAGAACTTGGCACCTGACGTGGAGCTGCATCGATTCGATCTCCGGCAAAGAGGTAAGTCCTAAGTTCCGCCGGCCTTAGCAATTGTATCGGCTATATTGGTGTTGTTTAAGGCTGCATCGTTTCGATCTCTTGGATTGCTCTGGTTCAATTAGTATAATCGCCTACCAGTTATCGATTATCATCATATCTTGTAAGGCTGCATCGTTCGACCTCATGCTAGATTTGTAGAATCACACTTATCTTGATCTTGTTTAGATCTACCGGTTTATATGTATTGAATCGTTGTTTAACTGCTAGCAAAAAATTTGTTTCATTATGAAAGCATCATATTAGTTCTCATCAGCTGATAGTTTTTTATTCTTAGTCTTTACTGAGCTTTTACCGAACTTTTATCTCGTCGCATTTAGATTCCTCGGCTAGCGACTTTTAAGTCTACTGCCCGGCTATTAGCGCTGTCTCGATTAAGTCCGATCCAACTTGTGGTGACGCTAGATTAATTGCCATCAGTTTGTTGGTTCTATTTATGATGATTTATTTGTTCGGCGGTTGCTCAGTTTGTTAATTCTATTTATGATGATTTATTTGTTCAGCGGTTGCTTAGTTTGTTAATTCTATTTAACGGCCAATAGGCGCATACATGCTTAATTATCGCATCAGCCATTGATCGTCGGCTCTGTGTACTCCAATTCTATCATCTAGCCCGCAGATCTTCGTATATTTTATTTATCCAAGTGTTGTATCGGCTCAGCATTGTGATTCTATTAATTGGCCGATACGATGTCGTTACGTACCTTTTCAGTTGAATGGTCAAACTGACTGGCACGCTACGAACCTGAAAAAGCTATGGACCTACACTGGAGCTACACTGGAGCTAATAAGCATATCTCCGAGGCCGGTGTGTTGTGCGCGAGGGATATCTTCCGGTTGAATTTTTGCTGCACCACATATATATCCGGACGCCTCTCATCATTGATCTGTTGTGGACCCCCGAACGGCTCTGAATTTAACACACTAGTCAGGTTAGACTAATCAAACGACACCATAACATGTGGTGAAGCATCAAAGAACACAAGGCTCATAGTTGGCCTCTACGTCACCATCCGAATCAGACGACATCATATCCCGGCATCAGCTACATCACAAGATCCACTTCCCTAAATAGAAAAGGACGTGTGCAACATAACCACACATGCCAAACAGCTACGTCGATTCAGGCCAAACCAAAATGTACATGACAACTCATCTTCGCTGGCCATGGCGACGCATTCCAATCGGCAGGCCTTTCACCCTCGACATCGCCTCAGCCACCGATGCCTCCGAGAAATGATATGCCCGATGTCTCTGAGAAATTATCTCTCTAATGTCCACCGCGTCATTATGACGAGCACATATACATATACATGTTGGCCCACGTGGCTAACCAGCGCAAGCACAGTAACATGGCTTCAGCTGGCGAAAGCTCAAAAATTAGCCTACCCAACATACTGTAAGCCCAAAAAAAAGACACAACTAAAAGCCACACTACTTTGGATTTATCCCAAACACTCAGATCGCACCAACGTAAATCAAAAAAGCATACAACAAATTCGTCGTGAACATGATACAACAAAACTATATTTTTCAAGAACAAAGAAAATCAGTCCCAACCCTTGTGAGGCACACAATCATTAAACACAAGATTACATAAATAACAAATTAATACCAACACGAAGGCATGCCTTTTACTTGAAACCACCCGTAGATGACAGAATCAGTAGGCCTCATATTACATATAATAAAATTAATACCAACACAAAGGCATGCCTCACAACAATACATGAACTTCCGAACGCAATAGAACCACACGACATATATAAAAACTATAAAAAAATAAAACGAACACTACCGCAAACATTACAACCAACACACAAAGAAGCCCTTAGAAAAGCAGTCCAACCCTATAAAAGAAGACCAGACACACCGTGTCGGCCAACAAATCTTGAATAATGACACAAATAATCCTGCAGCATGATGCCTTGGCTTCTTCTCCCATGTTGCAACAGTAGAGACACTAATGTCATGAGTATGCGGAAGAGCATCATGCATGTTCTGCCCCCTTCGACCCCATCACAAAGCGGAAACACCGCTGCATTAATGCCCCACGTTCACGGGTGTGGCGAAGCGCGCTTCCTACCTAGAAGATTATGGCCTGCGATGTCATCCAAGTTTTGTTGCATTCAACTACCAGCCAAATACAAATGTTGAGTAATGGCCATGTTCGGCACCTCACTACTATGTTTCGACAGGCTGATGCTTTTCTATTTTTTCACATGCTCTATTATCAACTGATTGCACCTTAAGGTTCTCATAAACTACCTACACACTAGATTGTTTCTCTTATGCTACTGCTGCCATTCTCAAAATAGATTACTAGAGTCTAGAGATACATACAGATGCTGTCAAACCATATGTACTGTATGTTAGGAATTCCGTGGCAAAACTAGATTGGATACGAGACATGCATTTTAAGGACATGTATTTTAAGGTGGAAAACGGGAAATCCTTGTAGGAAAAAACCATCACTGTACAAGGCAAGTTTACTGTATGCAATGACATTATGATGGCTATTGTAGTGATTTTTTCACTTGAACTTATTTCTATCTAACATTATTTTGAGATTAAGTACAATTTAGACACTCACGACGCACGTAGACTCACTCCTATGAACGCACGTACGCAAACCCTACACCTATGAGCATCTTCGAAGATTAAGCCGATAAATTCTCGAGATTGATAAAGTCGCCACAAGCGTCTCGTTATCGGTGGGAACATCGCCTACTATTGAAAACACAGTACCATTAAATCCTAGAAAATTCACTCCCATGGGGAGTCGAACCCAGGATCTCATATGTTACTAAGGCTCTTAGACTACATGCCCTCTCGCGTCTAACATTTTTTTTGCTTTTAGCTTGTCCAAGACTATATTTTTGAAATTAGCCTTTTTATTAATATGGCATCAAAAGAATACTTTATCACGCCTGTCATGCTGAAGTGTGCAGGAGAGTGCAGGAGAGGTCTACCAACGGATGTTTTACGTGGCAAGCTTGTCACACCACCTAAAGACAGAGTGGTTAATATGTAGCCTAAAATATAGATCAACTATTTAAGCATCTTAATGCTTTCAAATGATAGAAAAAAATTGAAAGCACAAAGTTGTAGATCTCACTAAGAGTCTGAGAGCTAATATTTCCATATAACAATCATTTTCATCCGACTATATATAAAATGATATCCCCTCCCAGGTGCTCCAGTGTGTGGTGCATGTTGTCATGCTAATGCATGTGATATGACAGATAGCATGACATAATAGGTAGTAGCCTAGACCAAAAGAGATGATTTTTAATATAGTAAATATAGGCCTAAAACACGCTAAAAACAAAAGGATTTATCGTGGCTAGTCTGCGTCTAATGTGGTCTTACATGTATCAAGAGGTGAAATAGAACTCTTGTACGAGTAAAAAACTTTGGACCCGGCTAACTTACGGCTTATTACCTCTCCGTACAGCCGGTCTATTTTTAGAAAATATACTATATTGTTTGCTTTCTAGTTTTGGCAACCCCCATCCCCCTCCCTTTCCCCACAAATTTTAGCGTCAACCAGCGCTGGTCGCGAGCCGAAAAAGCGAAAACCTGTGGGCCCCATGAACATGTTCTCACTCCCCCCTCCTGCTAAATTGCCCAGAAAAAACTGAAAATCCAATACTGCCGCTTGCCGCATACAAAAGCAAAACAGACACACTGGTCGGATCCAAGGGAATTTTATATGTGCCCATCATCTGCAGATACATATTTGTGTTACAAAGTTGCTAGAAGTGCAAAACCTAAACTTCAGATGTATCTGGATAAATGTGCTTGATCCACCTCATTGCTTCCCAAAAAAAAAATTCCACTGTTGTAGATGCGCACCTATAAGAGTGAAAATCAGGAACAAAAATAGAAAAATTGAAAAGAGACATACAAGATTTGCCTGGGAAAAATAGCTGAACTACATATTTTAACAATACATTATTACCTGAAGATGCATATTTAGTTGCCTTTTGTTGCATGTAAAAATGCTCTGGTGCTGGTGCTCCTGCTGTCTAATCAGTTTTTTGACTTGTTGAAGATGATATGTGCAGGGAAATTAAAATAGATTTAAACAAGCTTCCACTCGAGTTAGATTATGATTTTCTAGATGATTCAGATATCAACCCTCCCTATTGCAATCAGCCTGTCCTTCTAGAGAGCAGTAAATGACAATGAACATGATCCAAAAACTTCGAGACTCAACTGTTTTGGGCACACAATGTACCTGCAGTTGGCAACAATTTAGTTTAAATCACTCCAGATGTGCATACAAATGCTGATAGCATACCAGATGTAGCAGTAAAATGACAATTATGTGTGTGTGTGTGTTGGGGGGGGGGGGGGGGGTTATTCTGTACCTGAGAAAGATAACGAAGAAAATGACAATGAGTGCATTGTGAAAAAGAAGAGGTTGGATGGTGGAAAGAGAAAAAAAATGAAAATTGCGATGAGAACACACTAGTAATGTCCGTGTTTTGTCCCAATCTTTCACGGTACTAAACAACTGTCTTTTTCTCTGTAAAGGCAGCAACATATCTATATGTGATATCTGATGAAAAACCTTCCTCCCGTGCTTACAACAGCAATATGGGCAACAACTTCCTACTTGAGAAATAGCATATGGACAAGACTAATAAAATCTCAGCCAATAGCTACCAACTCCAACCTGCAGTGTGTTCTCACACTACACCAAAGCAGCTTAATTTCGTGGACCACATCTAATTTCATCAGCCCAATGCAGGCCGACGAAAATTTTCAAATTATTTTATCGGCTTACACAAGCCGACGAAATTAGAAGTGTTTTCGTCGGCCTGGCACGGGCTGACGATGAAAAGCATAAATTTTCGTCAGCCTAGAACGGGCCGACGAAATAAAGTCCATATTTTCATCGGCCTGTCCAAAGCCGACGAAAATGCATCTAATTTCGTCGGCTCAAATATGACCGACGAAAATAACGGTGCCCTAAATATATATACCTGCCTCCCCACGTCTTGCCTACACGAGCCGCTCCCGCCCCCGCCCCAGCGCCCCACCGCCATCGCCGCCACCACGGCCGCGCGCCACCCCCCCCCTTGCCGCCGCCCCGCGCGGCCCCCCGCCGCTGTCCCCGCGGGCCCCCGCCACCGCCCCTCACCTCACCCCTCGCCGCCCAGCGCGGCCACCGCCGCCGCCCCGCGCGGCCCCCCTCGCCGCCCAGCACGGCCACCACCGCCGGCCCCGCGCGCCCCCGTCGCCGCCCAGCGCGGCCCCCCGCCGCCGCTTGACTATTGCTCACCAATTCTCCTTTCATTCAAAGTGCTTTGCTGCAGCTCCACACTGATTATTACTCATTCATAATTATGTAGTGTTCACATTCATGATTACAAAAACTTTTGTCACGGAAAACATCTGATGTGCTATATTGCTTTAAAGCCTTTGATCATAACTACAAATTCTCGGGAATAGTAGTTGAAGTCTCCATCCACTGCTCTCTCTTGCATGTGTGCATGTTTAAAACATTTTTACAGTCTTCATGTTATGGAAATTATGGATTTCGTTATAAGAAATTGTTGTTCTTCTGCTGGTTTCCAGGAAAGTGCTGAGGGAGGTGGCATCTGGAGGGCGTGATGCCGAGCGGGTGAAGCTTAAGTTGAAAATTGTAGTAGAGGTGATATATCATCTATCTGTCTGCATCTGGAGTTTCTGTCAATTAGTGTTTACATGCAGAATTGAGAGCCATCATCCTCGTTTGTCAAGAGTGCCAACTTTATCCACGTCACTTGTGGCATTTGGAAAGAAAGTAACAGAACGAGCATGATTGAAATGGACTCTAATTTCAGGAGATACTTTTTATGATCTGGTTAAACAAATCTGTTGTTTTTGTCCCTGCTATTGATTTGAGTTTACTTTGCTCTTCTTTGCTTTGTTTGATATTCTTTCCTTGTGCTACCAAGCCTTAACCATTTGTATCGATTGATAATTGAGTGTGTCCTTTGTTTTGGAATGAAGTCTGTAGACTATGACAAGGAGGGATCTGTTTTACGTGTGCGTGGAAAAAATATCACCGAGAATGATCATGTGAAGGTTACTGATTCTTGGCTTAATAATGCTACTGTATTAAACCTAGTTAAGCTGACCTCTTTCTTCCTGAATGAAGATTGGCCAGTTCCACACTTTAGAGCTCGAGCTGAAGAGACCTTTTGTTCTACGAAAGGTATGGTTTACATATCGAGCAAGTTTATCTTGTTAGTTTTGATCTCCCTAGGCCATCGGACCCTAACGGGCCCGATGGGCCTCCTCACCTCTGCGCCCTGATCGGGGGCGCCCCAGCTCTTTCCTAGCTGGTGGGCCCCCGTCGCGCCGCGCTATAAAGGACAGGGGGGGCCAGCGGCACGGAACACGAGATTCACCGGCCGCCGCCACCCCACCAACAAGTCAAACCCTAACCGATCTAAGTCAAGCGCGGTAGCGGCAGGAAGCACCACCGCCGGCGATCGTCTACGCCTCTGCCTCGACCCCAAGCCCGTGGACACAACCCGGACCTCGGCCACCGCGAGCACGCACACCTTCGCCTCGGCCACCGCGAGCTCCAGCGCTACATCACCATGGCACGCACGACGTTGTCAGCCGCGACGCAAGGGCACGAAGGTATACCCCGTGCCCCTCCCCTGTCTCCCTCTCTCTCTCTCTCTCTCTCTCTCTCTCTCTGTTGATCAATTTTTGTCAGTAGCACAAGACATCTTCTAATCTAATCACGCAGTAGCCGATCCAAGGTTTTAACATTGGTATCAGTCGCCTATCTACTTGCGTTGATTAGTTTTGGAAGGTCAAGAGAGTAGAACCCCAGAAAAGAACCCAGAGAAGCCCAGAACAGAACCCTAACCCTAACCCTAACCCTAGCTCACAAACAGAAGAGGGGCGGCGGTCAAAGGAGCACTTACCTAGTCCTCCTTGCGTCGCCCACCGTCGGCATGCTTGGGACGCCGGCGCGCCGACCAGATCCCGCGAGGCCTTGGGCCCCGCGCGGACAGAGACCGCGCGAGCCGCCTCAGCGCCGCTCGCCGCGCCACGGATCCGGGCACCACGGCGATGCCGCTCGACGGCGGCGCGCTCACCGTGGCGGTGAACGCGCGCGCCGGCGAGGGGGCTCGCCGTGGCGCCGCTCGCTCGGTCGCCGCCGGTCGCCACTCACTCGCGTGCTCGGGTGGGAAAAGGAAGGCGCCGGGGGATCGGTGCAGAAAGAAATGAGCTAGGGTTAGCGTGGGCGAGTGCGAGAGGGTTTTTGATCGGCCGAAATCCACGCGCAGCCGTTGATCTTGATCGGACGGCTACGGTCGAGCCGCCTCATTGGGCTACTTTAGGCCCAGGCGGGGAAGGGAAAACACGGCCCGGGCCCAGGTTGTCTCACCCGAAGCCGCTAGCGCGCGCGGGGGTGAGCAGGATCGCTCGGGCTGGGCCTTAGCAGGCCGCGCGCGCGCGCACGGGCCTGTTGCCGTGGTCCTGCTGTGAGGGTGCGGGCCACTGTTGCCGCTGGGCCGCCGCGAGGGGATGGACCGGCTGGGCTGATTCCAACAGAAAAGAGTTGTGCTTCTTTCAATTTCCAGAAGCATTTTTCAATAGAATTTGATTGAATTTGATGCATTTCATATTCAAACTTGATTGAACTTTGATGCACTGCTTATAAAAGGCAAATTTAGACATAAATTTGATAGAATTAAAGTTTTTTCGCTGCAAAGATTAAATAGATCCTTTTTTTTAATGTATACTTGCCTAGTTCTTTAAATTTGAACCAACGGGATAATTTAAATTTCGAGGCAAATGGATAATTTTGACTTGTAATATTGTTATTATTTGACCAACGTTAACAATAACAATATTGCAATGATCATAGTCTTATCTTTAATAGATAATTTTTCATGTATTATTTCTATTTATGCCCAACGGTATTTTAGATTTAATACAAAATGAGATTATGCCTTAATCTTTTAATAGGTAATTTTCATGTATTATCTCTAATTCTGCCCAACGGTGTTTTAGATTTAATACACAAGATTATTGCATGTTTTAAATTCCGACCAACGTCGTATTTTTACATATGCAATAATTTATTTAAATTTATTTTAATGTTTTCACCACTCATGAATATTTTTCAGGAGGATTATCAATGATGATTTCCATCAATGATATTCCTATATTAAAGGGAGACAATTACAATGAATGGTACAGAAAGCTGGATCTATACTTCATCATGGGTGAATTGGATTGGGTCCTAACTACACCGACTCCTACAGAGCCTGTGCCTCCTGTGAGACAGGACACAGATACAGATGCTTCTTGGAAGCAAACAGAGCTTTCATATAAGAAAGCAAAAGCAGACTATGAGAGGCTTTATGCAAAATGGTTCCCTGCCAACAAGAAGTGCTTGGCAGTGGTAAAGAACACGATTGAGCCTGCAATTATGGGCTCAATCACAGACTGTGCCACTGTCACAGAGTATCTTGAAAAATTAAAGAACCAGTACACCGGTTCTTCAAAGACTTATGCAACCCAGTTGATTAAACAACTGGTTTCAAAAAGATACAATGGTGGTGGCATAAGGGAACACATTCATCGCATGGTCAACCAGAATAACAAGCTTAAGTCATTGGACCTTGCCTTCAAGGAGGATCACATTGTCCATTTGGTTTTTGCTTCGTTACCAAAAGAATTTGACACTTTCGTTGTCAATTACAACACCCAACCATATACTTGGGACATAGAAAAGACCATTGCGATGTGTGTTCAGGAGGAGGAAAGGATAAGATCCACCACTGGCGGATCTTTAAATTATGTGAACAAGAAGAAAAATGCCAATTTCAAGGATAATTTTCCATCCTCCTCTAAAGGCAAAAGCTCTCATCAACACAGACCGCAAGAAGGACAGGCTATAGTAGAGAAGGATCAATGTCTCTACTGCAAAGAAAGGGGTCACTACAAGAACAACTGTCACCGATATTTAAAGATGATCATGAAAAAGAGAGGTGAGAATATTATTTCATTCGTAAATGAATCCTTGTATATAGAATATTCAAAAACCACTTGGTGGATTGATTCAGGAGCAACTATTCATGTTGCAAATTCATTGCAGGGATTCCATTCGACGAGAACCACTCAAAAAAGCAAAAAGCAAGTTAGAGTGGCAAATGGAGCCCAGGCAGACGTTGAAGCAGTGGGAGACGTTCATTTGGAACTCAACACTGGCTTTGTTATCATTCTTAGAGATGTTTTATATGTACCTTCTTTACACAGAAACTTAATTAGTGTGTCTTGCCTGGACAAAGATGGTTATACCTGTCTATTTGGAGATGGCAGGTGTTTGATTGAATGTAATGATACAGTTATTTCCATTGCATTCAGAAAAAATGATCTTTATTTGATATCGTTACGCGAAAGTGTGAATTCTGTATGCGATAACAATGCGAATGTATTCTCGTCTACACTTGTGAATAGAAAACGAAAAAGAACTCAAGATGCGTCGTCGAAATTATGGCACTGTCGTTTAGACCATATTTCGAGGGGGAGAATAGAGAGATTAATTAAAAATGATATTCTTCCTCCATTAGAGTTCTCTGACTTAGAACAATGCATTGAATGCATAAAAGGCAAATTCGTTAAGAAAATAAAGAAAAATGCTAAGAGGAGCACAGGTGTATTAGAAATAATTCACACAGATATCTGTGGTCCATTCAATGTAAAGAGTGTGGATGGTTATGACTCGTTCATAACATTCACAGACGATTATTCCCGTTATGGATACATTTATCCAATTAGAGAGAGATCTGAGGCTTTGGATAAATTCAAAATATTCAAGGCCGAAGTAGAAAATCAACACGATTTAAAGATTAAAATCGTAAGATCTGATCGTGGAGGGGAATACTAGGATCGACATACCCCGTATGGCCAAGTTTCAGGACCTTTTGCGAAGTTCCTAATGGAGTAAGGCATAGTGGCCCAGTACTCGATGCCGGGCGAACCTCAGCAGAACGGAGTGGCTGAGAGACGTAATCGTACCCTAATGGATATGGTGCGAAGAATGATCAGCTACTCTACGTTGCCAGTGAGATTATGGATGGAGGCCTTGAAAACCGCCATTCATATTCTCAACAGAGTCTCTAGTAAATCGGTGCCGAAAACACCGTATGAGATGTGGACAGGTAGAGTACCCTTAGTGAATCATCTGCGGGTGTGGGGGAGTCCTGCTGAGGTAAAAGTATTTAACCCGACCATTGCAAAATTAGATTCCAAAACAGTATCTTGCCATTTCATTGGCTATACAGAAAGGTCAAAGGGTTTTCGTTTCTACTGCCCAGACAGATCCACAAAATTTGTAGAAACGAGACACGCAGTCTTCCTTGAAGATCAAATGATCCGGGGGAGCGGCACAGCTAGGAAGATTGATCTTGAAGAGAAGCGGGTGTATACACCCAATCCCGTGATTCAGGATTCTTTCTTCTCGATGCCCGCTGTATCTGCACCGCCAGTGCAAGTCACTGCGATGCCAACACCTGTAGTGGCTCCTCCTGTGGTAATGGTGAATGAGGAACTGGAACCTATTCATCAGGCTCCTGACGAGCCCATTGCCACACAAGAAGGGGAGCAACAGCAGCCCCAAATAGATAAGGCACCGCAAGCTCAGACTCGTGGGAGACCTCAAAGAACAAGAAAGCCCGCTATTTATAACGACTATGAAGTCTATAATAGCGAAGAAATTCAAATGGAGGATGATCCCACCTCATTTGAAGAAGCCATGAGAAGTGAATACTCATCAAAATGGCTTGATGCCATGAAAGACGAAATAAAATCGCTGATTACCAACAAAGTGTGGGACTTAGAGAAAATTCCTAAAGGAGCCAAAACAGTAGGCTGCAAATGGGTCTACAAAACCAAATATGACTCCCAAGGGAATATAGACAAATTTAAAGCACGACTCGTGGCAAAAGGATACACACAAAGAGAAGGAATTGATTACAATGAGACCTTTTCACCAGTCTCATGTAAAGATTCTTTCAGAATTATAATGGCTCTTGTGGCTCATTATGATCTAGAATTACATCAGATAGATGTGAAGACAGCATTCCTGAACGGGGATCTAGATGAAACCGTCTACATAGCACAGACGAAAGGTTTTATCATGGAAGGTAAAGAAAAATTGGGATGCCGTCTGAAGAAATCAATTTATGGGCTAAAGCAAGCTTCAAGATAGTGATACTTGAAGTTCGATAAAATAATAAAAGAATTCGGGTTCAAAGAAAATGTTGAGGACAATTGCATTTACGCAAAGTTCAAGAATGGGAAGTATGTCTTCCTAATCCTGTATGTGGACAATATTCTACTAGCAAGTAGTGATGTCAGTCTGCTACTAGAAATGAAAAAGTTTTTATCCTCGCATTTCGAGATGAAAGATCTTGGTGAAGCAAGATTCGTTCTAGGAATCGAGATTTATCGAGACAGAATGAAAGGGGTATTAGGACTGTCTCAAAAGACATATATAGAAAAGGTCCTAAAGAAATTGAACATGTATAAATGCAGTGCCTCACCTGCACCTATAGTTAAGGGCGACAGATATGGGGAATTTCAATGCCCCAAGACTCAATATGAAATCGATCAAATGAAAATGGTACCATATGCTTCTACTGTGGGAAGCTTACAGTATGCAAAAGTGTGCACACGCCCTGATATAGCTTACGTTACCGGGTTGCTTGGCAGATTCCAGAGTAATCTAGGACCAGAACACTAGAAGTTAGTAAAGAAGGTTCTGCGCTATTTGTAAGGAACCAAAGGCCTCATGTTAACATACAGAAAAACAGAATCTCTGCGTATCGTAGGATATTCAGACTCCGATTATGCAGGAGATGACAGAAAATCCACGTCAGAATATGAGTTCACCCTAGCCGGGGGAGCAATATCGTGGAAAAGTTGCAAACAAACCGTCACTATATCGTCCACAATGTATGCCGAGTTTGTTGCATGTTATGAGGCTACAGGGCAGGTGAACTGGCTAAAGAAGTTCATACCCGGTCTGAGAATGGTTGATGATATATCTAAACCATTACAGTTGTACTACGATAATGAGCCCGCAGTAATGTATGCACACAACAACAAGACAAGTGGTGCTGCCAAACACATAGATATAAAGTATTATGTTGTGAAAGATAAAGTCCGAGATCAGATTATAAATCTCGAGCATATAAGCACAGTGAAAATGCTTGCGGATCCGCTAACGAAAGGCTTACCACCCAGCGTGTTTAAGGAACACGTAGCCGGCATGGGGCTAAGGGATAGCCTGTGATCTTCGGACTACAAGGGCCCAAAAGGTTAAAGAATCCGTCTCTGAATGGAAGCGTGAATTGTAGCTGCTAAATCTATCGGCGGATGATCGTGATGATGAGGCACGCTCTATACACAAGTCTATGACGAAACGCGAAAAAGTAAAAGTAAAAGAAAAGTACAGGGTGAGATTAAGGGGGAGACTGTTAGTTTTGATCTCCCTAGGCCATCGGACCCTAACGGGCCCGATGGGCCTCCTCACCTCTGCGCCCTGATCAGGGGCGCCCCAGCTCTTTCCTAGCTGGTGGGCCCCCGTCGCGCCGCGCTATAAAGGACAGGTGGGGACCAGCGGCATGGAACACGAGATTCACCGGCCGCCGCCACCCCACCAACAAGTCAAACCCTAACCGATCTAAGTCAAGCGCGGTAGCGGCGGGAAGCACCACCGCCGGCGATCGTCTACGCCTCTGCCTCGACCCCGAGCCCGTGGACACGACCCGAACCTCGGCCACCGCGAGCACGCATGTAACACCCTAAGGTATTTTCCTTAAATTTTAATGAATTTATTTAGGCTCAAATAAAATTTTCCAGAGTTTTCTCTAATTTACCTTGCATTTAAAGTAATTTTAAAACGTAAAGAATTAAAATTTATTTTAGGTTCAACATGTTTGTGCATTCATGCTGGTGCATAAGTTTTATTTGGTTGAGTGCATAGGGGTTGAACTCAAATAGTATCGAGTTGATTTGAAAAAGAAAAGGGAGGAAACAGGAAAGTAGGTCAGTCATTCCTTCCTTTCTCTCAGTCATTCTCGTTCTTTCCTCGGTTATTCCTTCTTTCTCGGTCATTCCCCCAGCTCGACCCCACCTGTCGGCCCCTTCTCTCTCCCCTTTCTTCTCCGGCGCAACTCCTTCCCGAGATCCCCGGCGAGCCGCTCTCTCTGGGCCCGCACGCCAAGGCAGCACCACCGCCCTACAAAAGGAACTTCCTGAGCCCCCAGAACCCTAATCCCAGCCCTGCAACCCGAAGATCTCCAGCACCGCCGCCCCCTTCTTTTCCCGCTCCGGTCGCCTCGGTCTCCCCGTCGACCGGCCATTCCGTTGCACCCCGGACCACCACATCACTCGCAAAAGCTTCCCCTCGCCATCCCGAAGCGCCAAGAGGCCAGCATCGAAGCCTTACGCCTCGGCATCGACCGAATTTTCCGAGGAAACCTTCTCCGGTGAGCTGCTCCGCCGTCGGAATTCCTCGCCGTCGTTGCATCCCGACCCGTCTTGACCCTCTGACCACCTCCACAGGAGTTCCCGGAGCCGATCTACGCCAGCCAAGGACCCCGACCACCTCGGCATCACCCCTCCCCGCGGGAGCCCGACCTTCTTCGCCGCCGGTCGTCGTCGACTTCCACCTTCCGTCGTAGCTCCAGCCTCCATAACCCCTCGGTGAGTTTCGCCCCCTCTCCCTGGTCCTTTTGCACCAGATGTCGTAGCCTTTAGCTACCCGTAGCACCCGGAACGCCGCTCGCCGGCGTTGTCCGCCGTCCCGAGCCGCCTTCGCCGTCGTTCCACCCTAACCGAGCTCGAATCCACCCCCACAAGTGACCAGCTAGGTTCCCTGTATCGTGCTGAGTCTCCTGGGCTTGACCTCGTCGTGAATCATCCCCAGGAACGCGAGATAGCGTGTCTCCGGCGACCCCCCCTCGCCGCCGGCCGCGTTCCGTCTGATCGGACCAGTCCGAACCGCACTGTCCAGATCGGACCAGTCCGAACTCCGCTGTTCAGATCGGACCGTCCGAACCGGAGTGCGTCTGAACCGTTCGATTTAGATCCAACCGCCCAGATTAGAAGCCGCGTACCCCTTCGCTGCTAGGATCTAATCTGAGCCGCAGATGCTAGATCCGGCGGCCCGGATTAAAACATACCGTTTCAACCTTGTCTTTTTGCTAAAGAAACCTCGGGTTTTTGGGAAATAAACCCGCCGTCCAACCCTAGTTCAAAAGTATTTACAGGCAGGCCCTTTCCTTCACGTTTGACCCCCTGAGTTTCCTGGAATTTGTGGCCGCAGGCCAAGTCTCGGGTTTTCACGCGCTAGCCCCTGTGTCTAACCTTTAATTAGGTTTTAGTCCTCGGTTTTTGCGCAGAATCCCCTGGAAGTTCTATTTTTCTCACAAATAAGTCCCTGGATCTTGTTTTAAGCGTAGTTTTCGCATTTTAGCTCCGTTTTAGGTGTTCTTTATATCCACGCGATTGTTGTAACGCATAGGATAGCTTTAGACTAGTTTTGTGTGCTATTTCTATGTAATGTTTTCTTATAGTTTGCTATTGTTTGTGCATGTGTGTATGTGTGGACTATGCTTGATGATCGTGAGTAGACGCGGAGCCTTTGGATCAGTACCAGGAGCAGCCATCTTCCGAGCAGTTCGAGCAGCAGCCAGGAGAGTACGAGGAAGGCAAGTATAGCATGAACTTCCTATCACTTTTTAAATACAATTTCATACTGCATTTTAATACTGTATACCTATAAGGATTTCCTAGCCACCTTTATATCCTTTACATATATCCTTTGGGTTGCATTTTGGTTAGTTGTGCTAGGTTGCTGCGCTATAACAAAGCTTGGTCCTTTTTAATTAATTTGTTAATGGTCTTATGCAACTTGATTCTGGAGCCGACCCTCTGTGCTGTGTGCTTGAGTGGTTTGTGCGTCCTTAAAAGATGTTTTTGTTAGAAACATGGTTTATGGGGCCAGCACGGTGCTTAGTGCTTGGTTGGCCACTCTCCATAAGGACCGGTTCATAGAGCGACAACCTGGGACAACCGCGCAACCACAAGACTGGAATGGGACGGTCTTGACTTACTAATTAGGTCGTGTTGGTTCGGAAGTAACTTACCTGCGTGGGCAAGAGGGGTGGTAAGCTTCAATGGTCCCTGCTCCTCCGGCTTGGTCTGTGCTGTGTGTCTTGTACCCCCGGAGGTGGGCCCCATCGTTGCTGATCCAGAATCCTTAGCGGTTACGCCTTACCAACGTGATCCTTTGTAACGGTCTCGTAGTGTGCTTGCTAGCCATCTCACCTAAGAAAGTGTGATGAACAACTAGCGTAGCTCACGACTTGTGGGTAAAGTTGTGCAACCTCTCGAGAGTGTAAAACTGATATATCAGCTGTGCTCACAGTCATGAGCGGCCCAGATCCTCCGTCTGATTAGTGGGGTTATCAACCTTTGATTAGGGAGATTCCCCGGGTGGTTTTGGTTGGGTGGTTCTCAGTAGTTCTTAATTAATACTGATTAATTTCTTATGCAATTTGGGTTATGGTAACTCATCCACTTGTAGTAATTAGCTTTAATAAAATTTGCCAAGATTAAAAGCTAATGCAGTTGAGTCAGCTAGCCTAGAGCCTCATAGTTTGTGTTATACTTGTTGAGTACGAGTTTGTACTCACACTTGCCTCTCTACTCTTCTGTTCTATTTTGGATATCTTCGACTGCTGCTCAGTGCCCGGCAACGTGGAGGACTACGTCAGCAGCTTCGACGACTTCTAGGCGTTTGTCTCCCAGTTGACGTCCCTGTGGCGCCCAGCTCTTCATGTATTCATTTTATGCTTCCGCATTTCCTTGAACTGATTCTTGATTCAGTTGTAATAAAGATATTTATTTTATAATTTATACGCTTTTATTCGTGACATGTGTTGTGATATCTTGATAATCTGTTGTATATATGCGTGACTTGATCCTGGCGCATATATGATTGCCCGATTTATGTTCTTATAAATCGGGTGTGACAACGCACACCTTCGCCTCAGCCACCGCGAGCTCCAGCGCTACATCACCATGGCGGGCACGACGTCGTCAGCCGCGACGCAAGGGCACGAAGGTATACCCCGTGCCCCTCCCCTGTCTCCCTCTCTCTCTCTCTGTTGATCAATTTTTATCAGTAGCACAAGACATCTTCTAATCTAATCGCGCAGTAGCCGATCCAAGGTTTTAACATATCTAATTATTGTGCATTTTGACCATACAGTATAGCATAGTCCTCACTTTTCAGCTAATGTTGAAAATCTGTTTGACTGATTCTTTACAACCTACATATCAGTTACAAGTCCTGTAAGACTAAAAAAAAAAACCTCGACCTGCCGGGGGTACGAGGTCCTGTAAGACTAGTTAGGCCAAAGCTGAAATGGCTGCTTTCCACTTATTTTACTAACGGATTTAAACTTGCACTTTGATGGCATGATAGTGCTATCCTTTTGTCCCCTTACTTCTGAGCTTGTTGATTGATGCCCATGAACCTAATGTTCTTTGCTGTCTTTGTTGTTTATAGTTTTTGTAATAATTTTGTAGTTAGGACTTGGGAAATAAATCGAGAAGTTATGGCTTTTCTGTTTCCGTCTGTTGAGATTAGAATAGCATCGTCTAATCGTTTGTAAACATCGTTTGTAAACATGGTTTTACGAATTAACTTCTCTGAACTCTGGTTTTACGAATTGAACTGTGTCAGAGCACAATATGTGTAAACATATATTTTGAATGGATTTAGCTGATTCCCTTTCCACAATTCCATCTAAAATTGTTCTGTTTGTGGAAGTTCTACATATATTATGCAGCTGTTTTTTTAGCAGGCGCTCAGTATTTTCGTCGGCCAGGTGGGCCGACGAAAATATGCTGTATCATTTTCGCTGGCCGACGAAAATAGCTTTATTTCGTCGGTTGCCGACGAAAAAGCGCTTATTTTCGTCTCCGTCGGCCTAATTTCGTCGGCCGACCGACGAAAATAGCTATCTTCGACAGCTTTCGGACTATTTTCGTCGGTTTCTAGCCGACGAAATTATACTATTTTCCTGTCGTGTCACGAGTAATAATAGTATAGATTAATTTGTCTTGCCAACCAATCACAGCAAACAAGCCTCACGTACAGACCCAAACATGATAGCGGTAGTAGTTCAGAGATATAGCAGTAGTTCACCACCGTAGGAATAAACAACTCAAATATATCCCTCAATAATCAGTACCGGCAAAGATAGATGAGTAAATTCTCTCAATGCCATTCAAATTCGTATTTTCAAGTCCATGATTGCCATTCCCGTTAGTTAACTGTTAAGTTGCTGTTATGTTGATAGGAAAAGACGATTATACCCTTCTAACGATTATACCATCCGAAGAAGCCGTGTTTTGCCGTCCTTGCAGCGTCCAGTAAGCAGCACACCGCACTTCCCCGTGCCTCCATAAGGCCGTGCTGGCCGCGCTGGCCCCGCCCGTCCAGGCCCGCTCGCCGCTCCTTCCGGCCGATCTGCGCGCCTCTGCTCCTCGACGGCAAAAAGGCCCTGCTACCGGCGATTCAATCCAGTAGCAGCACACCGCACCTCCCCCGTGCCTCCACAGGACGTGCTGGCCGCGACCGCAAGGGCCGCGCCCACGCTGGCCGCGCCGGCCGCGCGCGATGGCTGCGCCCCCCAAGGCCGCGCTGGCCCCGCCCGTCCAGGCCCGCTCGACGCTCCTTCCGGCCGATCTGCGCGCCTCTGCTCCTCAGCGGCAAGCTGGCCCTACTACCGGCGATTCAATCCAACAAATCGATTTGGGGAGATAGGGTTTGGGGGTCTTGGGGAAGAGAACCCGTGCTCGCTTGGGTAAGAAGATAGGGAAAGATCTGGTTGTGGGGCCACGTTGTCATTGGAAGATGGGCATTACAGGTATTGCAAACAGACGGAATCTACTCTTTAGTTTTGGACCCATTTTGTTTGTGGGAAGTTATTTGACAGAACCTAACGGGAATGGCAATCAAGGAAGAGGAAAATTCTAATAGTGGCAGTGAAGGGAATTTGAAAATTTTAATGACAATGAAGGGAGCCATACAAATTCTAATAGCATTGAGGGAATTTACCCAAAATAGATATAGGGATCGGCTTACAAAATTGCAGACCAAACCCTAGATAGACCTTCCACCCGCAGCCTCGACGAACCAGGATTAGAAGAACGGGATCCTGACAGGAATCCAAGGCGTGCCCTAGCAGCAGGTGCTCTCACGCGCTCCACACAATCCGAGGAAGGATCGGCAAGGTAGATGACAGGGAGTCACCTCTCTGTTCTTCGGAGGAAAACCCTCGACAAAAAAACTCACGATGAAAACCAATCTGAAGTTTACATGGGCTGCGGCCCAACTTAAAGTGCACGCAGGCACCTGACTCAAGTCCCACGGTCTATCGGTACCAGCACGTTAGTGCCGGTCAATAACGAGCCGGCACTAACGTGCCTCAACAGTGTAAGGCGGGCACGTTAGTGCCGGCTAGAGTTACCAGCCGGCACTAACGTGCGATCCCCCCAACTGTCAGACAGCTGCCACAACGGTCAAAACGCACGTTAGTGCCGGTCCGCGTTTCTAGCCGGCACTAACCTGGTCAATTACAAGTTAGTGCCGGCTAGTGGCTTTAGCCGGCACTAAACGTACACATTTAGTGCCGGCTAAAGCCACTAGCCGGCACTAACTTGCCCCTTATATACCGGCCACTCCAAACCCCTAGCCCTCCATTTCATTTGGCACTCCTCCTTCCCGAGCATTCAACCGAGCTCTTCTCACTCCCATGGCGTGTTACAGGGGAGGTGCTGCCCATTTTTCTCCAAATTTGTGAGGATTTCACCCATCCAAGTGCACCAAAGGTGAGTATCTTCTTCCACTCTTCTTTCACGGTGTTTATTTTTTGTTTCATGCTTTCTATATAAAGAAAATAGTGATTTTAAGGTTGAGGAAAAAAGGAGCATCATTTTCCGATTTGTTCATTAATTTGAGCAAAATAGAATCGATTTGTTACTTTTTAGAGAAGGTTTTCTAGATAGTTTGACTATGACACATTTAGAGTAATTTATTTGAATTATTTCACGGGGGCATGTGTATATGTTACTATGCAAAATTTTAGAGATTTTAAGGATGAGGGACAATGAGCTAATTATTGATAAATTTCCTTCTATAGTGATAAATTTGGCTTATTTAGGTAATGAGCTAATTATTAAAATAATGGATCTGATTATGAAAACATGACAAATAGACTTGTTGTTGTGGGGTTCATGGCCACAATACGAAACAAATCAGGGCACCCACTAGTTATTACATGCACAAGCCCAACAAACTAAAATCAATCCCGACAAAGCAAATGCACCACAGCAAGATGTACAAAAAGGGGGTCGTGATCTATTGGACAACCCGCACACAATAAATGCACAAGCCATATAATAATCTCTAGAAAAATTTCTGCAAATTATAAATATCCCGATGTATGTATAATTCGAAGCTTTGCAAATAAATCTTGAGTAAAACTACAGAGGCAATTCACTGTATAAATTTTTTAAGAATCATCAAAATCCTTACCAAAACCATATTTAGAGGTTTCGAAAATGACATCCAAAAACATATAGAATAGGTGATCTTACATAAGCTTGCAAAATATTAAAATTGAGTTTAACCTCATGGGATATGAAGTTGACAGATAGCAATATGTATCTATTTCATCACTACTCATGTAGCCATCTGCTGATTTTCATATCTCAAAAATGAGATTGAGTTTGATCATAAAATTTTGCAAGCTCCTATTGTATATGTCTGATTTTTTTTAGAATTTCCAAACCTTGGATATGCCTCTGGAGAGTTTCTCACAGTTTCACTCTCAAAGCTACTCCCTCCGTTCCGTTTTAAATTATCAGTCGTTTAGACTTTTCTAAATTCATAGTACAGATGAGCATGATTTTTTTTAATTTGTACAGATGGACCGGCAATGGATGCACGGAAGCCGGAGCACCTCGGCGTGGATTCAGGGTTTAGATTCTTTTCTCAAGGCAGCAATGGCCAATAGGTCGCCAAAGGGTTTAATGTGTTGTCCATGCAGTGTTTGCGAAAATAAAAAGGAATTCCGGAAAAGAGAAACTCTATGGAATCACCTGGCCTTGAATGGTTTCATGAGTAACTATAGCCTTTGGACTAAGCACGGCGAAGTTGGAGTTATGATGGAAGATAATAAAGAAGATGACGATGGTGATAACAATCTTCCAGATTGGGCATGGGTTCATGAAGCAGGTGGCTTTCAAGATGAACCAATGGACGAGGGTGAAGCAAATGTTGCACAAGAGGAGCCACCTGACGAGCTAGGTCAGACGTTGCTTGATGCACAGAAAGACAGTGACACTGTGAAGGAGGCATTAAAGTTTGAGAAGATGTTGGAGGATCACAAAAGGCCGTTGTTCCCTAATTGCAAACCGGAGCAGAAGAAGTTGGGTACCACGCTAGAGATGCTGAAATGGAAGGCAACTAATGGTGTCACCGATAAGGGATTTGGTGAGCTACTAAAGATTGTAAAGAACATGCTTCCTGAGGGTAATGAACTGCCGTCAACAACATACGAAGCTAAAAAGATGGTTTGCCCTCTTGGATTGGACGTGCAGAAGATTCACGCATGTCTTAACGACTGCATCCTGTATCGCGGCGAATACGAGAACTTGGAAGCTTGTCCTGTTTGCAGCGCATTGCGGTATAAGATCAGACGAGATGATCCAGGTGATGTTGATGGGGAGCCGGTAAAGAAGAGAGTTCCCGCAAAGTTGGTGTGGTACTTCCCTATAATACCACGTCTGAAGCGCTTTTTCAAAAACAAGGACAACGCTAAGTTGATACGGTGGCACAAAGAAGACCGTAAGGAGGATCACATGATCAGACACCCAGCAGATGGGTCCCAGTGGAGAAACCTTAACCGAGAGTATCCTCAATTTGACAACGACCCAAGGAATATAAGATTTGCTCTAAGTGCGGATGGAATGAATCCGTACGGTGAGTTTGGCAGCGCTCATAGTACATGGCCCGTGACCCTATGTATGTTCAACCTTCCTCCTTGGTTATGCCTGAAGCGCAAGTTCATCATGATGCCGGTGCTTATAGAAGGGCCAAAAGAACCTGGCAACGATATTGATGTGTTCCTGCAACCCTTGATGGATGATCTCTTACTGCTCTGGAAAGAAGAAGGTGTACATGTGTGGGATGAGTATAAACAGGAGTCTTTCAACCTCCGAGCTTTGCTTTTTGTATGCATCAATGATTGGCCTGCACTTGCAAAACTTTCGGGACAGTCGAACATGGGATACATGGCCTGCACCCACTGTTATGATGAAACCGATAGCATTTATTTGAAACACTGTAAGAAGTGCGTATACATGGGCCATCGCCGATTCCTTCCTACCGATCACCCCCTAAGAACCGAAGGGAAGCATTTCAAAGGAGAGCCCGAAACTCGTCATAAGCTTGTGTTCCGTAATGGAAAGCGTGTGTTCTCGATGATCAAGGATGTGAAGGTAGTATTTGGAAAGGGTCCCGGTAGCCAACCTGTTCCGAAGGATGACCAGGGACATGTTCCAATGTGGAAGAAGAAATCTATATTGTGGAACCTACCTTATTGGCAAGTCTTACAGGTTCGCAACGCAATTGATGTGATACATCTATCGAAGAATCTTTGCGTCAACGTACTAGGCTTTCTGGGAGTGTATGGTAAGTCAAAAGACACATTGGAAGCAAGGCGCGACATGTGGATGCTAGCCGGGCGACAAGGCTTGCAACCCGAGAAGAGAGACAAAGGACGCCACTATTTAAAACCTGCCAGCTATAATCTGAGTAAAGAGGAGAAGGAAATCATGTTCGATTGCTTGAACAGTATCAAGGTCCCGTCTGGGTACTCCTCAAATATACAGGGCATAATAAATGTGAAAGAGAAGAAAATTCAAAACTTGAAGTCCCATGACTGCCACGTTCTGATGACACAATTACTTCCGGTTATACTGAGGGGTGTTCTACCGGAAAATGTGAGATTGGCAGTTGTAAAGCTTTGTGCATTCATGAATGAAATTTCACAGAAAGCAATTAATCCAAATAATCTAATAAAGCTGCAGAAAGACATTGTCGAATGTCTTGTCAGCTTTGAGATGGTCTTCCCACCTTCCTTCTTCAATATTATGACACACCTTCTAGTTCATATTGTGACAGAAATAACTATTCTGGGTCCTGTTTTTCTACACAATATGTTCCCTTTCGAGAGATTCATGGCAGTATTGAAGAAGTACGTGCGTAAACGTTCTCGCCCAGAAGGATGCATTGCTAAGGGCTATGGAACCGAGGAGGTCATTGAGTTTTGCGTTGACTATCTTCCTGATCTCAATCCGATTGGGCTCCCCGTGTCACACCATGAGGGGCGACTAAAGGGAAAAGGCACACTAGGAAAGAAATGTAATGTGCACATCCCTTGTAGTGAATTCAGCCAAGCAAACTTCACGGTTCTTCAGAATTCATCCAAGGTGGCTCCATATATTGATGAGCACATGAATATTATACAGTCTGAAAATCCACAAAAGAATCTTTCTTGGATTACACGCCAACATTTTAAACCTTGCAAATACATACATTTTAAACCTTGCAAATACATACATTTTATTAGTACTAGAAAATACTTAATGTTTTTTTATTGTTTCGGGTAGTGGAAATGGATCCTACGGACAACCAAGACGAGTTAATGCACGAGCTCATTTGTGGTAGTACTGGGCAAGTAGCTCAAGAGTTTCATGAGGATGAGAACGATGGCAGCCAATTTTTAAACTTGCATTATCATGGCGACCAGGAGCAAGATATTAGTGGGGAGGAAGAAGAAAATGTCGAGGAAGCCGAGGTATGAAATTTAGTGATTCTTCCAGGCATCAGGATAAACGTTTTGTCAATACCTGCCGCGACGTCCACTAGTTGCTAGCAACCCGCTTAATAAATTTGTGATTCTTTCAGGCATCAGGATCGACGAAGCCTAAACGGAAACGTGGCTCCAAGAGGAAGATGGTAGGATGTACGACCATCACGGAGATCAACGAAGCAACCGGCGAGCCACTAGCCCCTGGTCAAATTAAGACGACCTTTGTAAATCAATTGGGATATCTTGTTAGGGAGAACGTCCCCATAAAGTACAAGCTTTGGAAGAGAAATAAAGTCTCTGATCGACCTGAAGATATCGTGCCAGATTCAGAGAAAGATTTGTTATGGAAAGAGGTGTTGTTGCACTTCAACTTTCCCTCGGGCAAAGCTGACAAAGTAAAGGGTTGGGCATTTAAGAAGATGGCAATTCAGTTCGGCTCGTTCAAGAAAAAATTGGTGGCAAACTTTGTCAACAAGGGCCTCACACCAGATTTTGATAAAGTCTGGAAGAAACAACGAGAGTGGTGGAATGAATTCGTGAATTACAAGCACAGTGCTGACAGCATGGCAGCCTCGATTCAAGGCAAAATGAATGCTAGCAAAAAGACAAACTTCCATAGACTTGGGCCTGGAGGTTATAAGGTTGCTGTTCCAAAATGGGAAAAGATGGAAAATAATTTAATTGCAAAAGGAATCGTACCGCAGACCTTGAGTTGGCCCAAACGAGCAAGGTATTACTTCTATGCTCATGGAGGCACACTGGACCCCGACACTGGAATGTTTGTGACTAGCGACGTACTAAGAGAGGCTGCCCAAAGACTTGACGAGGCAATGAGGCGTACGGAAGAAGGAACCTTCCAGCCCAACAGAGAGAATGACGAGCTGACTTACACTCTTGGGAATGCGGAACACACTGGACGGACCCGAGGCATGGGCGTAGTTCCGTGGAAATATGGCTTTTCCAGAGATCTCGAAACCTACCGAAGCCGATGCAGAAGCAAGGCAGTAGTGGCAGAGAAGATCTGTAGCCTAGAAAACCGGATAATGTCACTTGAGGCAGCAGTTGGGCAACGCTCGGATCAACCAGCTGCCAATGTGGAGTTCAGCACCCCTTCCCAGCGTCGTAGCAGTGTTGCTTCCACAGAGCACCCTGCTTTGGGTGCCGACAGGATGAGGGACCCCATCGACGACATTACCGTTAGGACCCAGTGTGAGCTTCTGGTTCTTTATGGGAAAAAGCTCAAAGTTTGTGCTGAGGGTTATGCGGAAGTCCAAGAAGAAGGCAGGACAATACATTGCCAGCCAATTCCTGAAGGATTCGCCAGAGTCTTTGTTGACCGAATTACTGAAGAACGCTGGGAAGACTTGGACCTCCCGATCCCTATAAGTCCTGAAGAAACAGAACTACAACATGCCGTACACACATGGATTGCGTGGCCAAAGCGCGACATAAGATTGGTGCAAGCAGCCACAGATTCCGCTCGGTGCTCAAGGCAAAGATCACCAACGCCACCTGATGACAGGAATCCTAGTGTTGGCCCACCTTCTCCACCGCCTGCACGGGACCCCAGCATGGATCCGCCATCACCAGCCGCACAAAGCGAGCCAATTTCGGCATCATCACCAGCCGCACAACAGAATCAGAGTCAGCGACAGAAGGCATACACGGTACCTTCGGTCCAGCCATCTCATAAGCAGCAAAGAAAGAAGAAAGCGAAGGCTCCAGAAGAGAAAGAGGCAGAAGAATCGTTTCAAACCTTCTTGCTGAAGCGCAAGCTACTGAGGGAGGCTGCGAACAAGAAGCCAGAAATAGATCCGGTTGCGAAGGCACACTTCGTTAAACACTTCATTAAAGATCCCACCAAGGAGAAAGAAAGGGAGTCGGATTATGATCGGCAGATCAGAAAGTGCTACAACAATCCCAAGAATCGACGGATCAATGCAAAGACCGTTCCCCAGCTCGGAGAGCAGTCCAAACAATCGATCGCTTCGTTGATAGTGCCGCGTGAAGAATGTCCTGATGAATCAAGAGATCCGTTGACCATGGCTGGGATGATATTGCAAACTGATCTAACAAGGGCTCAATTGCTTGGGGAGGCCCTACAGGATGCCCGCGGCAGGAAAAAGTTTGTACTTGGTGAACCTTTGATATGGCCAGAGTTATTACCATTCCTACCAACGAGAATGGCCGAGTTACACAAATGGTATGCCGTGCAATCTAAAGCTAATCAATTAGAGATGTTCCCAGCCCGGATTAAAGATGAGCATTTCTGGCGGGGGGCAGGTGAAGTATATATCGAGTTTGAAGCATTTTACGATTTATACCATCAAGATGCCCTTGACAAGTCCCTCCTGAGTGTATGGTGCATGTGAGTATTGTCTCTCGTTTCATTATTTTTAGCCTTGTGTGTTGACTGATCTCCGTTTTTCTTGTGTCCCGTAGGTCAAAAATTCAAATTTGCCGAAAAAAGAACTTCCATAACGTCGGGTTCTTCGACCCCGATATTATACACGAGAAAACGGTAGAGCAAAACCCTGAAGAAATAGTCAATATTATATACAGGGGGTTGCGTAAGAATAGCATGTGTCCCTTCATTCTCTTGCCATACAACCATCAGTGAGTCATTCTTTGTTAGCCTCTTGTTTTCAATCCCTTCGTATTAATAATACTATTTAATAACTATTTTAATCAACATTAATTGGTTATGCGTATGTATATGCACAGCTTTCATTGGATATTGCTTTGTATTCGGATTGAGGAGCACAAGGTCTTGGTGTACGACTCGTTAAGGCAAGATAAATCAAAGTACCAAGATCTCATCGAGGTGGTAAATACTGCATGGCATCGCTACCTCCGCAAACACATAGGCTTGCCCATAGGTGAAATCGAGCCTCTTTGTTGGGTGACTGATTTTCCGGTATGAATATACTCTCGCTACTAATGTCATTCGTAATAAACATCAGAAAAATTCTATATCTTAACCCACATTTGTCCATAGTGTTGGAGATAAGGACAAGGAAACAACTTATGTGGATACTACGTATGCGAGTGGATCAACACTTTTGCAAGTGAAAAAGGGCAAATGACAGTGGAGGCATTCAATGTACGTGAGCACAATCACATCTGCTCATCATTTTAATTCATTATCTTTTATTCTCATGTTTTTTCGAAAAATGTGACAGCATTGGCGGATGAAAGAAGAACTCATTGAAATGGCTCGGATCAGGGCAATTCAAGAAGCTATATGCGGATTCCTGCTCGATGAAGTCATAAATCCTAAGGGCGAATTTTATGGCGATGTCCGTACAAGCGTCGCCGAAAAAGATCCGACGACGGGGAATTTGATAAATTACTATAGTTGATGTTCTTACTAATTTGTAATATCTCAAGTACTTTTAAACTCCTAAGTGTTCCATACATGATGAATATATATATATAATATTAGTGTAATATGCTGTCCTAATATTACTGTGCAATGCAAAAAGTACGATTATGTAGTCGCATACGGTACAAATACGCATAGCCATACGTATAATGGAACGAAAAACGAAAAACAAAAGGTAAGAACATCAACCCTAAACCCTATACGTATAAAAACAAAAAACAAAAGGTAAATAAAAAAAGATTTAGTGCCGGCCAGTTATACCAGCCGGCACTAACCTTGCTGCCAGGAGCCGGGCAGGGTCGGGCAAGTTAGTGCCGGCTGGAGTAACAGACCGGCACTAACACGCGCCAGTTAGTGCCGGTCAATAAAGCCGGCACTAACGGCTGTCACGTTAGTGCCGGCCATTTAGTGCCGGTCCCTGTACCGGCACTAAGTCTCCCTGTGACCGGCACTGATGTGCCTTTCTCCGGCAGTGTCCGACTCCAACAAGGACAAAGCTAACTCGACCTGGCTAGCTAACCAACTCATGGACTAATTAACTAGGACTCTCTACTCTAATAAAACCTGTGCGTGCATGAATATAGTAGTAGAATAATGTGGCAGCCATGCAGAAACTACGTACTAGCAGTCTGCCTTCAAGCATTCATCCATTGACAAAACTATTACTGGAACCAACCTTTATTTCCTTTAGCTTCTCTCCCGGCTTCTCGTAGTATGGCATGGTGGACCCTGAACTTTGCAGGCTTGCGTTCTTGAAAGTGCAGCACCAGTGCAAATTGGCTTCGGCAGGACAACAGCAGAAAATAATTCTTCCTTCCTGCTAATATCGCCAAACTGAAGGCATGACCTGCTTTGCGAAAGACCATCTGTCACACACTAATAACAGCACAAGTCTTCTTAACATATTATTAGTCATTGGCTCATCATCGTAGAAGCCAAATTAATGATGGCAATTGAAGATGATGGTAATTGGAGGAGTGTAACCCAGAGAGAGGAAGGGAACGAAATGATGAGGCGCGTATCAAATTTCCCCACCGCTCTCTCTCCCACCTTCAGGAATGTGGGACCACCCAGTCAGAGCGCGGGAGCCCGTGTCGTCGGATGGAGCGTGGACGGTGCATGGATGAGGCTACGCAACTCGACAACGGTACGACCGGCTGTAACAAAGTCTTCGTATTGTATTATAAGAAAAGGAGGAATTAGTCTTGTTTAAGAGGGAGAAGGGCGGTCGTCGCCGACGGCGAAGGCGATGCCGGCAAGGTGGAGGCTGCCGGCGGGGTGGGATCTAGGAGGGCACGAGGAAGAAGACGTGCGGCGATGCGTGTATTTTTCTTTTTTGTGTGTGGTCCAACGGATGATAGTATGGGAGGGAGGGTCTCGACCGAAGGTTATCGGAGGGCCCTCTCCTATAGTTACCTCATGGGTAATATCTAATATGCAGGTTGTTGATAAGCAGTCAAGCAGTCAAGCACCGCATCTCTCACAAATAGTAAACTTTATGTCGTCGTACATTCTACCAGAATGCCGTGTTTGGACGGCCGGGACCTGGGCCCGTCGGTGGCACGGGCACGGCCCGTTTAAGTATAGGCACGGCCGGGCGATGTGTCTTGTCTGCTCTTTTGGTCATGTATGTATGTAGCAGCCAGAGGTAATTACACGACGAGAAAAAAAAAACGAGGCAATGCAAGGTAATCAAAGTGAGCACGGTAAATTGGCACTTTTATTTTGTAGCGTTGAAGCCTTGAAGGTGACAATCCCAACTACGCGAGCCACGCCACGGCGGTAGGTAAAAGAAAAAAGAAAATTTTTTATATGCTATTAGAAATTTAATTTATCCCTTATATGCCATCAAAATTTAGACCATTCCTTCGATGGTAACAAAATTTAACTTCATCCTTTTATCGTTACTTTTTACCTAGAAACATACTGGCAGATCATTAAAATCTGTCAGTCTTCTTCCATTATGGCGATTCTACCCTTCCCCTTATCCACAATCACCAAGCTCATTTATCCTTTTTCTAAAATCGACGGCTTCATCAAAGCGGGGAGCGCACCCTATCGAACGAGGGTGTGCGGTGCGGCCTGTTGCGCAAGCGTCTCACGGCCGCGACCTGCGCGTGTGTCAGGCGAGCGCTATACGCCACGACCCTCCCCGCCGCTACCGCGACTCCAGAGGCGGCGACCCCTCGGGCGAGCGCACCACGCCCCCGCGCGGGTGCCTAGCACTCTGTCAGACGAGCGGGGCGGCCTATCGCGCGAGCGCCTCGCGTCACGGCCTGCGCGTGGGTGTCAGGCAATCGCTGCGTACCGCGTCGGCGATCACTTCGCGCCGCGTACCTTTCCGGCGAGCGCTGCGTACCAGATCGGCGATCGCTTCGCCCATCGGGTGAGCGCGCCGCGGCTTTCCGCGTGTGCAGCAACCGCCTCCTCGTTTGCGTCTGCTGCCGGCATCATCGTCCCCGACGCTCGGGTGTGAGCGGAGCTGCTGCCGCCGCAGCCGGAGTCGTCGCTGTACTGCTGCGCATGGTGGCTGAAGCAGCAGCTCTAATTGCACCCATAGAAGTGCAGATGGCCGGAGTCACAACGCCGCTTGTTTGTGCCTCGGGAGGTCGGCGAACGGCGCATTATTGTTTGTTTGTTTAAGTTTATAGCTGATTTTAAAAACTTAATTTTAAAAAATTTAAAAGTTAAATAAATTTTAAAATTTAGAATAAAAATTCATAATCAGCTGGATTCTCGATTCTGTGAGTCATGTAACTTTGATCTTCCAAAATTAAATCTTCAAAATCGGCCAAAAGATTAAACAAACAGCCAAACGGGGCCTATGCTGGTCCAGTCGTCCAGAGCGAAGAACCTAACATGAAGTGAATGACGTCCTTTTTTTAATTAGCACGTGGGGCCCTCGGAACTCCAAATCCAAGCCATACAGGAGCCAACACACGAGATTACAGTGACTCTCCTGCCTCCGTGTAACCTATCTCATTTTCTTTTCCCATTCCAACCTGCCATCCAAAAGCCACCCTAGGAGTAATATTGTCATTTTGACTTTCATTTAACACGTATGTAACTATGTGATGGTAATGGTATATAGAGGATGGAGTTAAATTTTCAGTGGCACTGAAGAGATGATCTAAATTTTGATGGTATATAAATTTTAAATTTTGATGGCATATGAATTTTGATGACACATAAGGGATGAGTTAAATTTTTTTAGTTGATGAGTTAAATTTACAGCGGTATAAAGAGAAATTTTTTTAAAAGAAAAATAGATTTCTCCCACCAAAGAATGCTCGGCTTCTCAAACGTATTCCATGCTACAACCGCGGGCGGCAGCGGCGTGCTGCCCACCTTCAAGATCCTATGCATGCAAGGCCGACGAGAACTTATGCCTCGCCGTCCGCGACGGCGACGCTGTCCTCGCCCCGGCTGACTCCTGCGTCAAGCACCAGCACTGGTTTAAAGACAAGCGCTTCGGCACATTCGTGAAAGATGAGGAGGAAAAACCTGCCTTCTCCCTCATCAACAAGGCCACCGGCCTCGCCGTCCAGCGCTTCGGTGGCCCATTCCACCAGGTAATTTGGCCCCCAATTCTCTTTCTATATGATTGATTCTCCCCTCCGTGTGAATGGTTCTTGCATCTTCTAGCATCTTCTAGTTCTCCGAATACCGGGACTGAAAATCTGGAATAATTTCACCATGGGGGTTTCAGGTGAAGCTAGTTCGGTTCGATCAAGACTCCTTCGACAACACGCTGATGTGGACGCTGTGCGGCAACTTGGGCAACGATGGCTTCGGATTCATCCGCACCATGAAGGACATCTCCCTCAAACTGGCCGCCTTCCAGGGAGACAAGGGCGTTGGCGCCACCATCAGGCTCTCGGATTCAGCCGACGGCGGCGACAGCCACCAGTGGAAGATCCTGCCCTGGAGCGACGAGCCCTATGTGCTGGGCGGGCACGCCGTGTGCCTCTACTGCAAGGCCGATGAGGGCTCCAGCACCATCGTTCGCGGTGCCACCGTCTGTCTCGCATTACCGACCCCCACGACGAGCACCAGCACTGGGTCGAGGACACGAGGTACGGGAACTGTATCACGGACGAGGATGGCTACCCAGCTTTCGCCCTCGTCAACAGGGCCACCGGCGATGCCATCAAGAAACCCGAAGCCAGGGAATGCCCTGTAAGCATCTATCCCCCTTTGTCCAATCCTTTTCATAAAAAATATTCAAATGTATGGATTATTGCGTTTTGTATGAGCTGATTGAGAATACGCCCACTTCCATGGCAAATAAGGTCCAAATTAAACGCAAGAACGTACAGGATATATGAAGTAGAAGTGGTTGTAGCAGTAGCAGCTGCTACTTTTGATTCTTCTATGCAAATTGAATCATTTCTTAACAATCAGTGGACAGTAGACTCGTTGTCGTATTGAATATTGAAAGGATAGGAATTAAGGTTTTTTTTTTTACTTTCTGCACTGAAAAATGGCATCAGCTGTAAGTAGAGATGTAAGTTATATATTTTTTGAATTATTGGATCGATCTAAAAAGTTGATAAAATGAACTAGAATGTCATTCCGCGTAAATAATTTGGGAGGAAAAATGAACTAGAGTGACATACCATCATAATTAATTAGCTGACAGAAAAACACTATTGAATACCCACTTGCATCCTTAACTGTAAACGGAAACATCACGTAGCAAAGATCAAAATTATAAATAATACTATTGCTTCGTCAGCATCCTCATGGCAAGTTCATAATGCAGACATGTTAGGATTGCGATCCCTTAATACTGAAATCTAATAACCTGTTAACTGTTACAAGGATCAAATAAGATGAAAAAAATGTAAATACTTTGATAGCTAGTACACCTAAGATCATCCGTGCTTAGCCATTTTTAGTGCGAGTCTGCTTTGGCATTGGCTAATTACTCTCCCACCAGTACCCAAGACTTGAGTCTGATGCAACTATTGTCACAGGAGTAGGCAAGACATCTCGAGCAACCTTTGTAAAGTAGGATACTTAAAATGCCCCCAAGCACCAATTAGTGATATTCTGCTCCTGTGTTCTCGGGAGAGGGGCCTTTCTTGGATTGTAACTCACTTAAGTTCTTCCCTTTCCCATTAACCGCGCATGTTTCTTTTTAGCTTGTTAGTTTTTTCCTTCCTTTTTTGGTCTCTTATGGCCCTTCTTCGTACATATTTGTTTCTTCTTTTTATATGCAATATAAATACCACAGTAGGGGTCTCCAAAAGGAGTAATAAAAAACTTTTCCCACGGCTCCAATTGTGAAAAGATATCTTTGAATTGTAATGCAATGCTTAGCATTAGATAGCAAGGTTGAGTTCTTTCGCCTGGAAAAGGAAAAACTTTACACCCTCAAAGTATCGTAAAAGTCTGATTTTCAACCTTCAACTATAAAATCAGGTAACATAGGCCATCCAACTATCGAAACCGTGCAAATTTAGCCTTTTGGGTGGTTTCAAAAGTGGTTTTGTATTTTTTTAAAAAAAGTTAAAAATTCTAATAGATCTAAAAATCAAAACTAATTTATTTTAAATAAAAAAATACTAAACTAGTATCAATTTTTTTTCTAAAAATGTAACATATATATTATTTCTCTATTGGAATCTTATTTATTCAAAAATAATAGGCATAACTATAAGCAACCAAATACAATGAACATAGAAAAATTGGATCCGAATAACTGAAAAAGTAGTGTCAATAGATAGGTTATATTTTTAGAAAAAAATTTATACCCATTTCATATTTTTAAATTTAAAATGACTTACTTATAATTTTTTTAGTTTAAATTTGAATCTTTCTAATTTTCATAAAATAAAAGGCCACCTTTGAAACCACCTGAAAACCACCTGAAGGGTTAAATTTGGCCTGTTTCGACAGTTGCATGGTCTATGTTATCCGGTTTTATAGTTGAAAGTTAAAAATTGGACTTTTGTGATAGTTTGAGGGTGTAAACCGGACTTTTCTCTGTAGAAAATAAACAAGAAGAGAAGAGAAGTTGAGTTCCTAGTTGTATAATGAAGACTAACCTTCCGAGTGTAGCAGCTTGACTTTGCATATTAGCAAAGCACTTCACCGTCACGTTCGATTCTACTTGAGCTAGATCTAGAATATGCATGTCAAGGGTTTCAAGGCGCCATTGCATCCTGTGGCTCGGGGGGCACCCCTGACGCCCCTTCTAGGCAATCGTGGTATTGTGGCACAATTATAGATGGCCAGATGAGCGGCCCGACACCAGCGTGCCCTGACGCCCCTTCTAGGCAATCGTGGTATTGTGGCACAATTATAGATGGCCAGATGGGCGGTACGGCCCGACACCAGCATGGCATGGCGAGGCACGGCGAGCTAGTCGTGCCATGCCGTGCCGGCATGCCGTGTGGCCGCCGCGCATAGGCACGACACTACGCACGCGCGGTCGTGCTGTGCCGGCACGGTGGGCACGGTGGCCTGGCATGTCCGTGCCGGCCCGAGCCAGACGTCGACGATGAGCGGAGGCCGGGCAAGGTGGTGGCAGCGGTGGCATGGATGCATAGAGGACGGGCGAGGCGACGACGGCGATGGTTAGGCACAGGGAGGCTGTCGGAGCTTAGGCGAGGGGGAAGTCGGCGGCGGCGGCATGGATGCTGGAGGCTGAGTGAGTTGGTGGTGGAGACGGTCAGGCGTGGGGGACAGAATGAGAGAGATCGAGTGCAAGAGAAGGAGGCCGGAGCTCAGACTCGCGTGCGAGAGGAGAGAGATCGGGGGGAGGAGAAGGGTGGAGGCTGGTTGGAGGTAGGAGTGATGCAGATTACAGTTTTAAGAGAATATATTTATATGAGTGGTTTATAGGCCTAATGGGCCGAACCGAGCCAGCCCATTAGTCGTGTCGTGTCTATGCTGGCACTGCCTGCCAAGACTTCGGCCCATGCACGACACTACAGCCGTGCTGTGCTGGCACTGGCACTGCGTCCACAGTGTCAGGCCATGTTCGTACAGTGTTTTCTAGTATCATGTCCTGTGCGGCCTATCAGGCACGGCCCGTTTGGCCATATATAGGCACAACTAAAACGTTGTGGCACTAGGATTACACCTACGCGATGCTCATAATAAAGTAATAAACCATATACTCCATATTATTATAAGTATGGTAACTAATGGGCACTTGCGAATAGAAGCCATTATTGCAAGCTCTTTGCTCGCAACATCTTGGTAGTCCCATTCCCGTATGTCAGGTCCCAAATGTCAGATCCCTCCCATGGACCCCTTTGGAATTTTCCTAATGGGTCTCTCCCCCCTTGTGATCGAAGGGAAATTGCCATCCCTACCTTGAAGGATTTGTTTGAAACTTTAGTTTTCTCTTCAGCCCCTGACCAGCGTCTGCTCTTTCATTTTCATTCCTTTTAATGTCATTAGGCGTACTCTGTAATGCAAACCTGAGGCGTGCCCCAATGAACCATGTTTTGTTCAACAAAACTAACCAGGTATTTTTTTGGCTTTTGTTTCTTGTTTCATTGTAACAGACTAACAGGTACAACTTGTTCCATATGCCCCGCACTACCGTGACGAGTCAGTGTTGTGGTCAAAGACCGGCGATTTGGAGCATGACTTCCATTACATTCGCGTGGTCGATCACATGTACCTCAACTTGGACATAGACAAAGGCCACCCCGACAAAAACCATAGCGGGGTGCAAGACGGCACCAAGGTCATGCTCTCTAGATGGTGCGAGGGTGATGACTACCATTACTGGAGGATGGTCCCCTGGCGTAGGCTCCATGCATAGCACACTTCACAAGCTCCTATGGTTGCTACCGCCTTTTCTTAATTTTTGGTATTTTTACTATACATAATTGCCCTACTGATTGCTATTTCTTTTTTGTCTGATTTTTATATTTTTATTACCATACAAAATTATGTGTATCTTACCAACACACACAACACCGAGAAGATGTCATAAGCTTTTTAGGAGGGCATACACGTCTGAGGGTGACGAAGTCCGCGGTTGAATAAAGGATCGAAATAGGAAAACATCTTCAACTTCGTTGGTTTGTTGAAAAGATGTTTCGGTTGGCTCGTTGGTTAGACCTCGTTGTCACGAGATTGCTTTAGTCAAGAACCAAATACGTTACTCATGATTGTGCCTATTGTTGTTTCAAACTAGTGGTATTGTGTAAATTTGAATATCACATAGAATGAAAATATTTTTTTATTAATAAACGTTTTAAACACAAAAATATCAAACATGTATACACATTACAAAGTACTGACTTTGAAATATTACAAATTTTGATTGCCTTGTATTTCAATTTGAAATATGCACTTCCGCACTTTGAAGTCCCAGTTCGGCCAGTACGCAGGTCACAGACTCACAGGTGGCACCTGCAAAGAAAGGGAAAGAAACGGAAGATAGGTCGATAGCTTTCGATCTTGACCGTTGCACTGAAGACCGACGGCCAAGATTGTGCGCGGTAACGCCGAAACAAGTTCGCCGCCTCCGCTCATCACGGCTTGACCCCGTCCGTTGCCCGGGGCCGGTCCTGCTCCTGCCCCGCCCGATCCCGCAGCTCTCCCATCTCGCCGCCGTCTCCGTCTCCTCCCTCCGCTCCCGTCGCAGCCGCAGACATGGACCCTTCCATGCCGCCGCCTCCGCCGCGAAACCCTAACCCCTCCTCCTCGACCACCTCCATGCCTCCTCCACCGCC
Organism: Panicum hallii; assembly: GCF_002211085.1. NCBI lineage: Eukaryota > Viridiplantae > Streptophyta > Magnoliopsida > Poales > Poaceae > Panicum > Panicum hallii. The sequence continues at coordinate 27,251,788 of NC_038045.1, read as the reverse complement.
CCCGAACCCCACCTCTGCCTCCATGCCGCCCCCTCCGCCTCCAAAGCCCTCGCCGCCACCGACGCAGCCGGAGGCGGAGTCTCAGACGGCATCATCCGCGGCGGAGGTGGAGGGGCGCGCTGGCCCCACTCCATCCTCCTCTATGCCGCCGCCTCCGCCCCCGAAACCCGCCCCGACTGCACCGCAGCCGGAGGTGGAGGCGGGGGCGGGGGCGGGGGCGGGGGCTGAGGGCAGCACTGGCCCTAGCCCTAGTGCGAGCGACTCGTCAGCGGGGGATGCGCCGAACCCCAGCGGGGCCTCCTCCGGCGACACCGAGATGGAGGAAGCGGCCGCGCCGCCAGCGGAGCAGCAGAGGCAGCAGCGGCCGCGCGCGCCGTATGTCATCCCCGAGTGGAGCGCCGCGCCGGACCACCCCTTCTTCCTCGAGGTGCTCAAGGACGGCAGCATCGTCGACCAGCTCGACGTGTGAGTCTTCAGTCCACATGCTCTCAGCATTTCCATTTGTTAATTAAGTTATGGTGCGTTTGTGGTTTTTGCTAGTTTTCTCTGCTCATGTCTTCATTAAGGATATTTTGTGTACTGCTACAGTTTGTTGGTAGTATTTCTTTTTAGCTCGTGATTAACTGTTTTTTTGTCGTGTGAAATCAGTAATCCTCGGTACCCAAACGAGCTTTAGCTAAGTTTTCTTATTATATTTGATCCACTGCACTGTATATGACTTGCTGAGACATATTGCACTGGAACTATGTATCTGCTCTAAAATCATGTTGGTTTTTGATATTATAAAACTAGGGCTGGTGAATGACCGGTGTTCCATATTGCAGGGCCAAGAAAGGAGCTTACATGTTTGGTCGGATTGATATGTGCGATTTTGTGCTGGAGCATCCAACTGTTTCTCGATTTCATGCCGGTATGTTGTAGCCACACTCTTGTCAATTAAGACTTAGGTTTAGTTTCAAAACCGTAATGTTAACCTGCCAGTGAAATGTTCTGATCCAGAATGGCAGAATGATTCTTAAACACTTTCTTAGGAATCCGTCTTGTTATCTTGTAACTGTCTGCATATGCTAGATGTATGGTTGGTTCCCAGTTTCAAACATAAAAACTGTAAATATGTTTGGACCACAAACTTGGTACATCCTTACTGATTCCTGAAATAGCAGGCTAGAAACTGAGAGCTGGTACATCACCACTTAATGAACCTTGGGAAGAACAGTAAGCATAGCTGCATTCATGAACATATTATAAATGGAATTGGATCAAGAAAGCATGAGCTTTGCTTTGAATAAACCTTTCTATTGGGAGGGTAATTTATAACCTAAATTGTGTGGATGACATCATAACCATCAGTGAAGTTGAATCAATACATTGATCATTAATCTTGGCTAAGGAATTCTACGTAAAGTTTATTGTGCAGATGCTATTGGTAAAACCTCAACAGTGATGGCTGAGGGATAACATACAGTTGAGTAATTAAAATATTCATTGATGATATTAATATGCCATGAACAAAGCAATGCCATTTTGTTGAGGAACTAACATTTACTTAGCATAATGTAACATATGAATGTCACTATTGCTATGTAGCAGAAAAAACATATTATGGGAAACTTGAGAGACTGGTAACATATGAATGACATTATCCCTATATAGCAGAAAGAACATAATATGGGAGACTTGAGGGGCTGGGTTAGCTAAGTTATGCATTTGATTTTCCTTGTTTAAATGAGTGCTTAGGAATATTAGATGAACTGCTCTCTTTACGAGCAATTGTTCCTTCTTATCTTGGCCAACTAATATTGGAATACCAAATTTCTGACATAATCACAATGAATTTCCCTTTTTAGTGCTAAGGCAGTAACTCATGAGCTGCTTTTATGTTATTTTAGTTCTGCAGTTTAGGAATGATGGGAAGGTTTTCCTTTATGACCTTGGAAGCACACATGGATCTTTTATCAACAAAAGTCAGGTAATATGAATTCCTGATAAATCTTCTGTTTTTTTTAATATCATTATGTCGTCAAATTACATGACTGCATGCTGCTACTTTACCTGACTTTTTAATTAGAAAACAGTGTGTTTAATGATGCTGTATACTGTCATTCTTCTGCTGTTGAACTTTTGTTTCTTTATGTTGTTGCAGTGCTGATTTACACTGTAAAACAGTCCAGTTTGCGTTATCTGAATGCTTCTCCTTTGACCTATTGCGTTCTCTAGCTTTTTGTTTCCATCCACTTTTTCCCTAAAAGGTAAAACGGCATACCCAGGGCTGAAAGCTCCCAAACAAGGTGGGGTCTGGGGAAGGGATTTCTAGGCAGCCTTGGAATATATGACAAAGGTGGAGTTTTGGGAGTATTTGATCGATCAGTCATATAGGTTCGAGTCAGACATCGAATAGCTTTGATTTGCATCATTAGCTTTTTGTTACCATCCTTTTTTCCCGGGAAGGTAAAAGGGCATACTCATTGCTGAAAGCTCCCACACAAGCTGGGGTCTGGGAAGGGATTTCTCAGCAGCAGCCCTTGTTTATTTTGTAAGGAGGTTAATTCAAATCAGGACACTGTGGAGAGAGACTACCACTGCGCCAGGCGCGCTCTTCATTGGCACATGTTCATTTGCTTTTGTAAACTTTCTTTAGATACGAAGAATGCATTAGGGTATTGATCAGTGTGTGCCACATTGCTGCTGTAATTTCTTTAAGTTAATCTTGTCATCTCTTTATGGGATGGCCTGTGTTTCTGTCTGTTCCATTGTCTCAATCTCTTTCGAACTTCCCTGTTTATTGCCTATTATGTTTTTGATGATATGTACTGGATTTGCAGGTCAAGAAGAAGTTGTACACAGAGATTCATGTTGGAGATGTAATTCGGTTTGGGCAGTAAGTAAGCTTGTTACTAACTATTTGCTCATTCTTTATGTTTAATTCTAGGGAACTTGTTCCCTTTTATGTTAATCTTCCATTTTGTACGCAAAAGTTACTTCATAAATTGCAGCATTGCGGTGCTCAAATATTCTCTATATGATCTCTCTACAGCTTCTTTCTTATGTCGGCATATATTGTTGCATAACCTTCTTATTCCAGAGTTAGGCATACCCCCTGGTCAAATTAATAACATACTGGACATTGGTAATTTGATACATTAATGTCGAACGGTATGCAGTGATATGTGTTCTGTGGCTAATTCTTAATGGCTTCAGCAGAACTTTAGATTTTACTAAGGTTTACAGTGGTTTTAATTGACTCACTATGCATGTTAGATTCTATAAAACTTGATCTTTATTATGTGCTTGACAAAGTCCCTTCAAATGTAACAGATAGATAAAAAGGTTGCAGAAAAAATAAAGCTGGTAAATAGAAATGGCACTATTTCGGCTTCCTAGTCATGTCCCTGCTTGTTCTTGTGCAAAGTTAATTTTATCTTCCTTTGATCTTTTTACTGTTGTGTCTCTTGGCAACCAGTTTACACACTCTATTGATCTAGTGTCTCATTTTACACTTGGTTAACTGGGACTTAACTTTCCTCCTATGCATTAACTAGATCATCACGTCTGTACATTTTTCAAGGACCATCTGAGCTGATGCCTCCGGTAAGGTTCTGAAACTCAACGGGCACATTTACCACCAACAATTTTTCTCAATTCTTTGCTTTCTTGTGGCTTCATTCACATTTTAACCAAAGCAAATTGCTGATGCAACAAGCAGCCTGCTGTTCTCCATTTTCACTTAATGCGGCTATGGTAACAACAATAACAACAAAGTATTTTAGTCCCAAGCAAGTTGGGGACTTGGGGTAGGCTAGAGATGAAACCCCACATTAGCCGCTAGAAAAAAATAACAGGGTAGAAAGGCAAAAGAAGGTACCAAGGTATTAGTAATAATAATGAGGTTATCTTCCGGATGAAATGGCATGAAAAACCTGATTGAATCTGTTTCCCAGTACGGATTTTGTCATTCTTCTGACATTGTATCAGTTAGAATCAAATAGCGAATCAAACAAAATCTTAGAATCAAATAGCGAATCAAACAAAATCAAACAAAGTGTGCTATGAAAAATGACCAATCACTTGCTTATGCGCCAGCTGGGGTATATGATCTGTGTGCCTTTGGATTTTTTTTTTAGCCCTGTTTATATTTTAGATGTTCTTTCAGGAATGTTCAAGGTACAAAGGATTTTTATATACTTCCTTTTGTAATGATTTATTTCAGTGATAAGCAAACATAAATTGTCATAAGGTGGAACATCATTTATATGTAATCCAAACTAGTTTAGTTATCCTACCTTAACTGTCAGCTTCATGCTCTTAATTGTGTTGAGACCAATTGTTTCGTGAGGAACATTTTAAAATCCCATAAGCTCCATCAGTGTATCCTATTGTTTCAGTTTCTTATATTCATTTGTTTCCTTTTCATGGCAGGAAAAAGACATGCAGAAGCTCTGGGATGCTAAGATTCGGCAAGATATGCTTGATCGCGAAGCTTCCATTCTACGTGCAAAAACTCAAGCAGCTTTAGCTGAGGGAATCTCATGGGGTATGGCAGAAGATGCAATTGAAGAGTCTGCAGAGGTTAGCTGTTTGTTTCTGACAAGGCTGGTCATATTTTGTGGTTCTAGATAAAAACTTTTGATTGAGCTATTCTCAAGTTCTGGCCACATCATATCATATCTTGCAGCACTTTCCTAATTGGTCTTCAATAGCTTTGTGTTTTTACTGATCATGTTCTTGTATCCTAGGATGATGCAGATGAAATCACTTGGCAAACCTACAAAGGTCAACTTACTGATAGACAGGAGAAAACACGTAGCAAGATAGTAAAACGAATGGAAAAGGTAAGCATTTGTTGCACATAAATGCCATATACCCACGAATTGTTGCAAGTTCTCATTTAGCCTGTACTATACTAGGATGAAACATCTGATTTGATTTCATGTGAAATTGGCATTACTTGTTAGGATTCATATGAAACCGTGTCCAGTTCATATTTTGCACTGATACTCTTTCAAGTGCTTTGGTGATATTGTGATGACTGATGACCAGATGTTGGGAATATTCTTGCCTTACATCCATTTTTTTCCAATTAAACAAATGTGCCTATTGGAGCAGCAATGTCTTTTTGAACTGCCTGTAGAGTATATTAATACTTAATATCATCACTAGAGCTATGCTCGCATTCTGTAGTGCTAGGCTCTTCAAAAGTGTGGAAATTAATTTTGGACTTATTACATGGGTCCAGATGACATATGTTCAGGTGTAAGCCCTATGTGGTGTTGGAATACATGTAATTACAGTTGGCACCAATTGTTGTTTCACTTGGACTCATTAATTAGTTAGTTTGTTCCCTTTCTTGTTGGTACAATAACCATGCTTTCTCTGTCTCATATGATTGTGGTCGCTCCTTAGTGCACTCAACCCATCTACAGGACTTGCATAATGAAACCCTCCACTTAAAGTGATATCAACCAATCTACAAGATATTAAATGAATCCTATCTTTAAAATACCATAGTGATGCAAGTTGAAAGAAACAAATTAGTAGATAGAGTAAGCAACGAGTAGGGCTAGCAAGTGATGCTGTAAAAGTACCCACGCTACAGTGCCATTGCACTTCATGCCAGATGTACACCCCCTTGCCATAAGGTAACCAAAGGCTTCAGGAATTGATGATTCAGATGTTTAATGTTAGGGACTAAACTATAAGCTAATTGTGGTTTTGTCAGTACTATGCTTGATAGCTGGACTGTAAGTTAGATTCGCCTACTGCTTTATTTTTGTACAAGACTGAATAAAGCAAGAATAACATTGAGATAGTGGTTGTTGTCATGTTGCTAGTTGTCCATTAAATATAACAGGAAGTGCGTACTCTTTGTATGGACAAGTTTAAAGGTCTAAGTCACTCCTTTACATTTCTGTGAAGGGCTTCAAGCAACATGTTTCCCAAAATTAGTGTCTGATTTTTTTTGAAAAATAAACCTATTTATATTTTCTGATGTGATATGTCTTCTATAGTGAGGTTCGCCTTATACATGCGATTGTATCTCTGCGCATCATGAACACCTGCTATCTTGTTTCAGATTGCCAACATGAAGAAAGAAATCGACGCAATAAGAGTAAAGGACATTTCTCAAGGTGGGCTAACCCAAGGTCAGCAAACACAGATAGCACGAAATGAACAAAGGATATCTCAGGTTAGTGGTGCATCATGAATTACATTTATTAATACGCTATCACCATCCATTGCTCACTTGGTGAGCAAAACTAAACCTACTCTTCTTCAGATTATGGAGGAGTTGGATAATCTAGAAGAAACTTTAAATGACAGCATACGCGAAAGTATTGGTGCTCGTTCTGGAAAGTCAAATCGTGGTAGCCATAAAGCAAATCTTGAGGAAGAAGATGACGCTCTTAGGTATGTACCCTGATATATATGACCTGTGCTTGCAACAAATATGGTATTTATATGTTGAGATCTTGGTACACTTAATGGTAGATCATTATATGCTTGATCTCATGTGCTGACTAATAAATTATTTAATAATTCAGCGATGATGATGAATTTTATGATCGGACAAAGAAGAAATCTAGTCAGAAGTCCAATGAGCAACAATCAGTTGAGACTGCTGATAGTCTTCTTGAGAAAAAAGATTCCATCACCAGTGATATTGAAAATAAAAAGAAATTGCTCGAAGAAGAGAAGCATAAGCTGGCTCAGAGCAGTACTGTGGATCTTGGGGATGACCTTGATGCTTACATGAGTGGCTTATCATCTCAATTGGGTATGCTAGTATGCTCCAATTACTACGATTAATCATTCATGTGTCTTACAATTCTGACATTTTAATGTTCATTGCAAGCCTGACATCTGAATCATTGAAAGATAGTGTATAGTAATTTTTTATGTTAAGAAAAACATTGGAAGGGGGTTATCCATGCTACTAAAAATTTTAATTGAAGGGTTCCTTATGCTTCTACATGAGAGTAGTTCCCTTCAATTTTGCGAAATACACACATCTGTTTTCCATCATAAAAGCAAATAACCCAGTTGTGCTCCATTAATCCAGTTGTGAGCCAGTGTTTGATTCATTAGGATTCTTGACTCAGGCTTGAGCACAATCATGTGTTTGGATTAATTTGTTACTGTAGAGGGTCTGCAGATGCCCACACAATAGCATTTGAAAAAAAGGATATATTAACATTCATTGATTTTCAATTAAAATGGTAATTATATAGCATTAAGTGACTAAAGTATATACTGTTGCGGACATTTTCTCATTTTCTTAGATCTGATCATAGTTTGGCCTTTAACATCGATGAACTAACCTTGAGGTTACACATTTACTTATGCACAATTATTCCAGCATCTTTACCAGTTCAGATGCATTTCACTGTCTTAGAATTTTCTGACTGGTTCGAGACATCCTGCAGTACATGATAAGATTGCTCAAATTCAGAAGGAACTATCTGATCTTCAGGCCGAGCTGGACAGAATAGTATACCTACTAAAAATAGCTGATCCTATGGGAGAAGCAGCCCACAAGAGGGATCTAAAGCCTCGAGAAGCGAGAACCCCAGCATCTAATGATAATCTAAGGCCAGAATCCAAGAAACAAAATAAAGTTGTCAAGGCTACTTCAGCTGAGAAGCCAAAGGATTCTTCTAATGAGACAGCAACGAATAAGCCTGCTAAAGTAGAGACTGATGTCTCCAAAAACCAAGAAAATGTGAGCAAACCTGCATTCTCCATGCCAAAACCTCAGTGGCTTGGTGATAAGAGGATCATAGAACCTGAAGAAAACTTCATAAATGAAGAAAAGGCGGATGTAGAGGAACCTGACAATTTTGTGGACTACAAAGATAGGAAAGCAATTCTTTCTAATTCAGGCAGTGGAAAGGAGCTTGAAGAGGCTGCTCCTGGGCTTATTTTACGGAAGAGAAAGTCCACTGACCAATCAGCTTCCAGTGAGACAAATTCATCTTCTGTTGAAAGTGAAGCATCAGTTGCTGATGCTGTGGCCCTTCTGCTTAAGCATAAACGAGGTCTACAAACTTCAGAAGAAATGGAGAATGAGGACGAACCACATGCTAGCAAGAGAGAAGGGAAGAAGTCAAAACAAAAACGGGTATTGGGTCCAGCGAGACCAGATTTCCTTGAAGCAGGACCAGATTCTGAAACATGGGTGCCACCTGAAGGTAAGGAAATTGTACTAATGTGTTGCTACTCAATAGCATATGAATTGATTTGTCCCTTACTAATACTGTTACTGTGTCTTATGTAGGTCAAACTGGTGATGGGCGCACTGCGATGAATGACCGTTTGGGTTATTGATGTACTTCCATTAACTCGCTGTGAAGTATGGTTGCGTGTCTACAGTGTTGCAAGCCTGTTTGGGGCCATATTCTGTGAAGGCATAGCAATAGAAGTTGAGATTGCTCATTCTGTTTATGGCGAGCTTAGAAAGGGAACAGGTTTTGTTCATCTCCTAGTGGAATTGTACATCTGCTGATTCTCTCAATTTTTGCAGAGAAGGTACATTAACTTGTCCCACATTCCAAACCTCTCCTCTCCTCCGCTTGACCATGATAAAAAATTTGCTCTAGTTGGGAAAAGAAGTTCCATCAAGAAGTGAAAGAAAAATAAATGTTTCAACCAAAAAAATGGTCCCCAACAAATTGAGAAAAATTGTTTCGCAAAAGAAGAAAAATGTTCGAAGGTCACCAAGAGTATGTGACAAGATTACATTTAGCCACATGCCAAGTGAACCACCCAACGGGCTGTAGTGTTTAATGTGACAATTTGGTTGCTCGAATTCTTGATTCTATATGGGCCTGTTTTCCCTATTCCTTCAGGTTGCTCTAAAAAGGCTGTTTCTCTACGTATTTTGATATAGACACCAATGTTTGGGATATATTTTGTCAGTCTTGAAAATTTGACTAAAAAAAAGGTGTTTAGGGCTAGATATGCAAGCAAATTTGAGATTTTAAAAAAACTTGACCTGCGGGTAGTACGACGACCCCCGGTTATTGACTAAGAGAAGACCTCTCATGTATAGGTCAAAGAAAATATTCGAACCTCTGCTCCACTCTTACAAAGGGGTGCTGTTCCCCATACCGTAACCCGTGCGAGAGCGGACCGGAACCAATTTTTCATGTACTTTAGTGTGTAGGTAGGCGAGCGATTTTTTTAACCCTAGCCTAAAATTCACTTCCGGGAGTCGAATCCAGTACCACGCTACCTAACCAATCCATCTAGGCACCCGTTCGCCAAATTTGAGATTTTAGATCTCAAGGTTCTCCAGACTGCCGGTGGAAAAGCGATATGTCCATCATATTTGGACCATGGATGAAACAATTGAATGCCACAATTATGGTGGTGTTTGGTTCACGCGATGTAAACGCAAACGTTAATGGAATTAGTTACCGCCGTGACCTGATAACAGAAATGAATCACTGTGATTGTTTGGTTTGCACATCATTCTAATCTGGTAACTGGAAGAGAAAACACTGTCTCGCTACTCCAGATCGCTCGTCGTCCTCGGCTCCTCGCTACGTCGCTCTGATGCTCTGTTGCGAATGGGCATTTCTCTATGGATGCGGCCGCTTCCTTCCGTCCTTCTGATCCCCACTGCTCCAATGGATCCCTGAAGGCTTGAACTCATTTAGACCCCTTCCGCTCCACCAGCTCAGCGGAGAAATCGTGTCCACGAGCAATCGCTGAGAATAGGTGGCCGCTGCCAGGGCCGGTACCGTCAGAGTCACACGTGGCTGCTGCATCTTCCTGCTTGGCTCTCTCCCTCTGCTTTCCACGGCTGCTGCCATTTCTCGATTGTAGGGTGGTTCTGGTAAATGACCCATGAGCAGATAAGGTGGCGATTATTGGAGGAGGGGAACAAGGAAGAAGAGTAAGGCATCGATTTGAGGGGGGCTCATCAGCGGAGGCGAGATGCCGGCGTCGCGGATGAAGTTGTAGGCGCGCCTCAAATGCTCGATGAACGCGGCGGGCGCAAGCGACGCGGATGAAGAGAAGCGCGAGAAAAAAGGAAACCGGACGGGATCTGTTTCACCTCGATTTTGGATGTTATCGCCTTTGAACTGGACGGGATCCGATTCCACCGTATTGATTTACGGAGCACTCAAACCAAACACGAAACAACGACAACGTTATCAGTTTGCACCGCAATCGATTAGCGGAGCAAATTGGACGAACCAAACACTACCTATGTGTGATCAAATACATCCTCCTTTTTTCTAGGGCCTTCATTACTAATTTAACGTTTCTTTGAATAAAGCGTGACTACTTTCTCCAGCAATTCACATGCGATTGCTGTCCACCGGCACTCGACAGGTTAAATCAGTTAAAAAAGCTAACCGCAGCAACTATCTAACAGTAAAAAGAAATTTAAAAATAAACAAGGATGCAACGATAATCAACTTTACAGCTGTGAAGTGATGAAGGTTTGTGTTTCTGAGTCGCAATACAGTTCACATTAAATATTTCAAAAAAAATACAGTTCACATCCATCCCACTCAACTCAGCACTACCAAGACCGTCAAAAAAACAACAGCACAAGTGGGTGTGTTTTCTTAGGCAAGATACAGTTATCTTCAGGACAAAAAATGCGTAGTTAGTTGGGACTAGGAAAAAGTGTGCATAAATTCAGCCTAGGGCCTTCCATCATAGTAACAGTTCTTCAAATAGAACAAGAAAAACATCCATTTTCAAAAAAAAATGCAGCATTCACCTGAAAAGGATCAGGGATGCTGCAAAAGAATGAAAGAGGTGATAAAACCACCCTCTGATCTCATGTGCAGCTCATTTAAACTGCAAGTTGCAGAAAACCTATGGGTGTATAATCTGGTAGGTTGTGTAGTGCTTTCTATACAACTTCTGGTGATGACAAAGGGCAAAAAATGAAATGGAAAAGATGACCTGAATTTGACTAGTGTTGTGTATCACCCCTGGCTAGTATAGAGAAAACCCGGTATTAGTTATCGAATGTAAGGCCGCTTGTGAAGCACAGTTCATGTTCTTGTAGACCAGCTTCTGTCACGCATAGAGCTTTGTGCCCGCCGTGCTGAAGGCCAAACCAATTTATGCTTTGTAACGACCAGTCATTGAATTTTCTGTATGGATATAACTCTGACCAACTATCAATCACATGTTTCGGATTTTGCAACGAGTTCAGGCCTCCACTAATGCCATTCAATGGGTTCCTTCGTTTTAGATTTCCCCTTTGGCCGACCAATCTGTCTGACACTTTTACCACTCAGAAGTTTCAGTGCACGCTCAAGCGTGATCTTCTTCGGGTCCATATTCTGTCATCAGACATTTTGAAGATATTATCAATCTTGCAAGGAAAATCTCCAAATTCACCGAACATGCTAACGAATGCACATGGACTGATCTGAAGCTATCGATCTTTGAGATGTAAACATCTTATATATTGTTCCAACACACGAAATTGGAAAATTATAGCTGATGTGTTATATATTAATGTTAGTTTGGTTTCTGAAATGAAAAAAAACGTAAAATATTATGATGATAGCATGTACCTTTGGCAATGCAGCAAGAGATCTCCTATGTTTGATGTTATATCCAACTTTAGAATGTGTTATAAGTACCGGATGATCATCATCAGGATGTTTTCCCTGTAGGAAAATAGAACGTCATGAGACCCAACTCAAACAAATAGCACCAACAGCTACAGCTCAGAGAAATGTGTACCAGAATTTTGGGATATTGCAGCAGCTCAATTGCATCATCTAGAGTGACAGTGTCTATATCTTTGACCTGAAACAAGGTTTAGTTGTTTTGAGTTCCTGAAAACGTTCGGGAATCATTGATTATGAGTTTTCATTTAGAAAAAGAATTAGGGAATAGTTACCTCAGAAAGGGAAGCCCTTTTCGGAAACAGTCCCTTTTTGTCCTCCCCAACCTGAACATAATGACCATATGGACCTTGTTTCAAAAACACCTGTAGATTGAGCAATTAAGTATTTATACACTTATTACACATTACTGATTTGCAAATAACAAATCTGAATGTTGTAAACTGAATATACCTTTTCATTGGAATCAGGCATGACACCAAGTAACCTGGGTTCAAAAGACTTAGGACCTTCATCTGTGGGTTCAGTTTCATCTTCTTGCTGTGACAATGAGCGAGCAATGTACCTACAGTAATTAGATTAGTGATTAGGTATGACGATAATCATCAACTCATAATATATAGCGAGTGATAAGGAACAATATAGCAAAGGTTAAACTCTTCAAGCTATTCAAAGGGTCATACTTGCATTTCGGATGTCGATCACAGCCTATAAAGTAGCCTTCACCATACCTACTAACTTTAAATCTCAGGGTTCCTTCAGAACAACTGCAGGCATCGCAAACACACACACACAAAAAAGATGTTGGGAATTACAAATGTGAAAGCATCACAGAGTGTGATGAAATTGTAGGTCAGCCATAACAGATAAACACATAGTATGATGACATAATTTCAATCACATATCTTTGATTTCAATTAAAACATGTACATTGTACGGAAGATAACTTAAAAAGTACATATGTGACATGCATTACCTAGGGCAAATCCTACTATCCTTGTCAACATCAGGAAAGAGGATAGGACCAAATTTTTCTTCAAGCATTCTCTCTACCTGCAATATTGTCAAATTTGGTTTCAAAATTTTAGTGCTTGCAGGGCAATACAATACATTAAGGTACGTCAATAGCATTAAATATGCATAGTAATCCATTTATAGCATTCTTGTGTATGTTAGCTCAAGGATTCCTTGCTATTTTGGAGCTTCAGTCGTCCCACAAGAATATTTTGGAGCTCTGTTTGCACAAATGTAGGGGTTCAACCAAAACTGTGTTGTGTTGGGTGATACAAGTAGACAATTTTTTTTTAATCCAGTGATAGCAAAATATCCACTTAAAACAAAGAAGCATCAGCAGAGACAGAAAAATATTAGAGCTCGCCATTTCTCATGTCATTTCCTTCATGCCAATGCAACTTGACAAGTTTCAGGCAACACGGCTACGGATGAAATCCTACTGAAGTAAAAGCTATAATCATAAACCACTAGTAGTTCATACTTGAGAAATGAATCTGAAATATTTGACTTCAGTTGCTGTGTCATTAAAAAAGCTTGATGTGATTCTCACCCAAAGCAAAAATTAAGACACTTGCATCACCAAAGAACCAGCATATCCAGAAATTAAATAAATCTTACCTTTCTGCCATCCAGTTTACTAGCATCTGCACAATATTTACTGAATCGTTCCCAGTAATCTTTCAGAAGACCCTTCCATTCGGTTGACCCAGCAGATACATTGTCGAGCTATTAATGTAAAAGAAAAGGAACTTCAATACAATTTTAGCAACCAATTTATTTAGCATATTACTGAAAGATGTTCTTGTAAAGGATAAATTAAATGCTATTGATAGCAATATAAAGTTCATTTTCTGATTGCAACAGATCTGCAGATATCAGAGCTAATAGAAAAATCTTCACAAATATATAATCATGAGGTAAGCAGATTGCCTTGCTTTAGTCCCATGCCTTTTATGGCTTCTCATAATTAGCTCATTACAGAAGTGTGTAAGCATGTGTTTGGTTGAAGGGTTCAAGTGGGTTGGGTTGGGTTGAACCCATTTTTCTAGGTGTTTGGTTTGGAGACTAGAGGGTTGGGTTCAACCTCAAAAGAGAATATACCCTCTAGATGCGGGTTGGATTGATCCCTCCAAAACGAGGGGATCAAATGAACCCACTTCGTTCCCCGTTGAGCGCCGTCTCCTTCTGTGCGACCCGAGGCAGGCGGGCTGAGGTGGGTGGACGAACGCGAGCATAGGCCAGCGATGGCGTTAGCAGCAGGGCGGGTGGCCAGCGGACTGCGAGTGGACAGGGACTGGCGGGCGAGCAGTGTCAGGGCGGACGGCGCGCAGCAGGAGCGCGGGCCTGCGGGAGTGCGGCCATCCAGCGAGCATGGTGGGCGGCGGTCCTCCAAGCGGTGGGGCGGTGAGCACCAGTGGCAGGAACACTGCCGAAGCTCGAAGGCTCGGCGGCGCACATCAATCCTCCGAGGTGGAATCGACACTGCAGTGCAAATCAAAGCTCCTGCAGCACAAAATCAATACTCAACGGCAAGATCTTCGGCTCCTGATGGTGTAAAATGAAGCTGCCGCTGCTTTGCCTTGCTCAGATCGATTCTGTTGAATGCAGAGACAAAACGGAAGGGTAAAACGGAGCCCGCGGAGCAGCAGCGCGGCACGGCGGAGGAGCGAGGCAGAGCAGGGTCCGCGGCGTGCGGTGGCGGAGCAGCGCGAGGCCGCGCACGGCGGTGCAGGGAGCCCAACCACGTGGCCGCTGCACAAGGCCCGCGGTGGCGCTGTGCGATGTGGCGAGCAGCAGCAGGCAGCGCGATGCGGCGAGCAGCGGCAGGCGGCACGAGCAGGGGCACGGGGGGAGCAGCGGCCGGCTGCGAGCGGGCGGGGCGAGGAAGAGCAGAGGAAGAATATGAAAATGACTACACGAGACATTGACATGCGGGTCCCACATGTAAGACTGGTTAACGTCACAACCCAGATTCATGTTCCTTGAACCAAACAAAAAATTGGGTTGGACCCAACCTCTCAACCAAACACTAGGTGGATTGAATCCAGGTTGAACCCAACCCAAAAAATAGGGATGGACCCAACCCATCTCCAAACCAAACACATGCTAAGAAATCATCATCTATATTGTTTTTACCAAGGCATATCTCACTGCAGTCTGGAGGCAGCTTAAGGGGATTTTCCCCTTCCAAAACAGGCTCAAATTGAGATCCATCTTCAAGATATGTTTATTCTGTGAACTTGTGACAAGCATTGTTTTTTTTCCTCATTACACTCACTAAATTTGGTAGTTACCATATTTAATTCAGATGTAGCATGCATGGAAGCACAGAAAATGAAGGCGAGAGAAATAGGCATGGCACATGAAAACCATACGTTAATAACAGTGTGTACTGCAAAATTGACAGTCTAGGGCTAGTTTCCAGTTGCTGCACTTGTGCTAAACAGTGCTTTGGATTCTCCGCACACCCTTGGCTCTCTGCATCTGCCCTTCTCAACTGCTGTGCACACTTTAACTGTATTGGGTTGCCAAGCCAAGCTACTACAATATTTATTTCGCTTCTATTATCACTCTGAGAGCCTTGTTAATTGTTATCAAAACAATTAGACATATGGTAATAGTCCTCTTCATCTTGGAACATTAGCTTAATTTGCAAAAATAACATTATTCTTATGTAACTTTTAATATGCTTCCATTCTAGATTTATTATCGAATTATGATATATGAGGCATATAGAACCATGATATGTCCGTATAGCTTCATCTCATCTAACTGACTTCTATGCATTCCTGGCATCCCAGGGTTGCCGGGCAGAGCACCATGATGACAATTATGTCCTGAATCATTTCCAGAATTATAGATAACAATCTTGCTAATGTCTTGAATACATGAATATGAATTAGAAGCGGTCCAATGCAATGTTTTACAGTCATCTAATCGAACCTAGTCGCCATGGCACCGATAAGGTGATTAGTCGAGATTAGTCATCAATAAGGCCGATTAGTCGAGCCTAGTCGTCTATATAGTCGTCCTGTACATCCAGGACCGAGATGATATGTATACTGTACAGTACATAGTATATAGCAAGCATCAACACCACAATTTTGGCGTGAGCTCCTGGGCAGCGGGTATCTCCTGGCAGCGGGGAGGCATGGAGCTCCTGGGCAGCGGGGAGGCATGGAGCCCCTGGGCGTTTCCTCGGCAGCGGCGTGCTCCTGGGTTGCTGGATGCGCCGGCGGACGTGCCTTTGGGTGGGCGGCGGTGCATATTTTGGCAGGCGGATGGTGTCGCGTCCGCGTGTGTTCTAGCAGGCGTTTTGGGGTGAGGTGGCTTGGCAGCACCTGCAGCTGAGAGATATATACCCAAAACCTAATGGGCCTAATTGCTAGCCTAGTAGCCCACCATCCACTGACCGAGGCCCATCATCTCAAATCTGATCGTTTTCAAGCCTAATAGGACGACTAATCACGGTTAGTCGACGACTAACCGGACAAATAGGTTTCTAGTCGCTCATACCTAGTTGCTGGTCCTTATCGGTGGCAAGGGAGCGATAAGCCCGACTAATCGTGACTAATCGCGATTAGTCGGACGACTAGAAAACATTGGTCCAATGTCCATAGGATGTGCTGATTTCATGAATTCTCATAGTGGTTTAATCCATAGCAGTAACCACCAACCAGCCAGCTTAAGCAAGGTTTTTAGAACTATGGTATAAGATGAAATGAAGATGCACACATAACAATATAAATTGAGAAATGTTTACTACCTCTGTCTCCATGTTAGCTGTAAAGCTGTAATCAGCAACCTCAGAAAAATGGTGCAAAAGGAATGCCGAAACCTGAAAAATGAGATGCCATTGAACAAAAACCAAAATTAGACACATTGAAATTTAATTTATAACAAGCAACCTCAGCTACATAAATTGAAACAGGGCTGAGATGATGAGGCCTACAATAAATGGCATTGATCTGGGAAACATGGCATTGAGCTGCAAAAGGGAAAGGGGAGGGTGTGTGTGGGTGGGTTGGGGGGGGGGGGGGACGGGGTGAGGGGGTGCACCATGCTAAAACTCACTAGTTCTAGGGAAATTTGGCAATGGTAAGGCTGCCTAGAAGTTCCATTCCCCAGACCTTAAAATCAGTGAAAGATTTCAGCAAATGTAAACACCACAAAACGTACGAGAATGTAATGGCAAGTTGTGATCAACCATTTAGCTAGCAAAACAATAAAATATACACTCTGGGATCATTAGAGATAAAGGTAAACTTTAGATATTTTGGAGGAAAATTTGAATTGTATTCAAATAATAATAAGAGACACATGAAAGACTCAAACACATTACAAAAAAAGATATGCATAGGAAGAAGAGATTATTCTAGTACAAAACCAAGCATTTAGGTAGAAGTATTATCTGCCTTCGAATAAATGTACTAAAATTTGAGATGATAGTAGAGCTAAAGATATTTTGATCATAGAGGATCATTCCAAAGGAAGGACATGAAATAAGGAACAAACCATTCGACCGCGGAATTCAGGGTGCAGAACTCGACCTTTTATTGTCACATATTTCCGGTCCTAAACAAAACAAGTAAAAACTATTATCCTTGTGGAACAAGTCAGTGCTAATGACAATGAACAAAGATGAGAACTAAGAAGTGCATATTAAATGTCTAAAACTTGGCAACTGTTTTTCACCCATATGTTGTTTCTATTCAAACTCAAAAGGCATTTATGTGTACTAACAAATATGTATAAAACATGCTTGATCCAATATTCCAATTAAAAGTAAGTGCGCCCTAGTTCTAAATGTGACATTTTTGGCATTGCTAAAAAGAAGTGATCGTGCTGCACTACATCATTTGGGGGAAACATAAGCGTGCCTTTTTTATTGCTTTCATGCTTGTCCTGTCATGCTATTAGCTCCTAATGCCAGTGAAATGCCCTAGAATCAGTGGTTTAAACTTATAGAAACTTCAGCTTTAAGAAACTGGTTGTGATCAGGGGTGTAGAAAAGCAAGAGCGTAACGGAATGTGATAAGAGGATAATATTAACAAAGGGAGAATTCGGATCTGTCCTTTCTATAATCACTGAAAAGGGCTCTACTACCAGATCGCCAGTCCATACCCTGGTCTACGATGAATGGAACCAAGGCCTATGCTTATCATAACTCAACATCAACCTTAACTAACTTACATACCAACTTGACCACTGTTCATTGACACTAGACAATAGCACCACCCTCCCACCCCACTACGCCACTACGAACCACTCTCCAGTCTAGTACACCTATAAAGAAATCACACACTAGGCACAACCCCAGCCTAGTGCATAGCGCCTAGCAACTTTACAACAATGCTCGATTCAGCATACCCTAAAAAAGAACTCAATCAACCTTGTAGGAACTAGGTGGCATTGTAATAAGAAGAAATAGGCACCCAAATTCGAGTTGAAGACGACCTGAACACTGGTGGTAGTGTACACCCACAAATCCTACCAACTGAGCTAGGCTCTTACTCTACACGCAGACCCCTATGCAGACCAACATCATTCAACTTCCACTGCAACCGAAATGTCAAGGGTGACAGTGACATGTGCCCTTGACAGTACACTATGACTATGAGACAGCATGGTGTGTGCTACATTTTGAGGCATATGCGTGTAGTCTTTCCTAGAGCACACCTACAGGTGCAAAAGCAATCATGCAGCCATTGTTGATATCAGCTCGGGGCATGTCTCAGTGCAATTAGCTGAAGATATCAGGGTATTTTTCTTAAGTTAGGGAAGTAAGGTATATAATTCTACTAAGTTGATATTAGGATTCGAGCTCAATAAGTACTACTGCAATCAGTTTGGCATCAATGCATAAGCCTTCGCTGAAAGAGATGTATGCAGAGCCTCTGCTGTGTCCAGGAAGGAACAGCACTGTGAGCAAGAAGGCAAGATAGCCCTTCACTACCTCTTAAAATAGAACCATAAGTCATGCCTCAATCTATATTCACCCCTTTCTTTCCACAAAGTCCAAGCCAATGATAGTACAACACTCTGAAGGCAGCTACAAGAGCTACCCAGCCCAAATTTGGCGTTGGGTACATATTAGTGATTAAATATCCCGCACAAAAATCAACAGAATATGTCTAAATTAAGAAAGGCTATCAGATATAATTTAGGCATACCTAAATAGCCTTCCGATACCATGGTAAATATAGTTATGTTACCTGTAACACTTTCAGTATAGATGCATAAGTAGAAGGCCTTCCGATTCCAAGTTCTTCTAGCTTCTTAATCTGGAGTTAACAACGCATAATATGAAAATCTGAAGTAGTAGAACCCAGTAAAAAGAAACATTGTTTCATTGCAGAAATGGACAATCCTCAGAGTAAACAGGTGAAAAAGGAAACATAATAGGTTATTGCTTACCAATGCACCCTCAGAATAACGTGATGGTGGCTTAGTAAAGTGTTGCCCAAGATGCACATTAACTGGAGACACCAAGTCCTTAACCTAGAAGAAAGGAGATGTGTTAATAACATACTGGATAGTCGAATGGTAGCCAATAATCTGCAGTGGCTTGAGAAGTAAAGGAATGGAATAGTCAAGCGACGATTCAGCAGCTGCTAACCTTTAATTTGGACAAAGCATCAAAGTTACCCTCATGCACAGAATCTCCCACGGAGCTGTCGCTGGATGGACTTGCCTCACTGTCCTATAAGTAGCAAAGTTGTTATTGAGTTTTAAATTCGTAAACTGAAAAGTTGACACACAGTTCTTAATAAAGTGCAACTGATAAATCAAGCCAAGTCCTACTCCTACCCACCAGCACCAAAAGGAGCTCAATCAAGAACATAAAAAAAAAAAACAAAGATACTGATGAATCAGAACAAACTCACACATTTTGAAAGAGTCTAAGGATAAAGAATGTAAACTTCACACAAGGATTCAACAAAAAACTTAGATGGTACGCTATAATACAAATTATGTACCACACAACAAGTCATTATAGATATGTATTCTAGTGCACGTCAGAGGTGATCAAGTGACCTAAAATTTGTCTCCATGTCCTAACCCACATTAAGAAACAATGTATTGATACAGATCGAGTGCTAATAGATTACAGGTAGATAAGTTCATCAAACAAAGCATCAACCAAATAGGGGCGTAGAAAAATAAATGGCCATGTCTGGTGATACATTTGCAATAGTGCATATCATACATCACAAATTCATGATGTGAATGCCAATGACAAAAAGTTGCTTTCTAGAACATGTGTGCTTATTTTTTTTTTCTTTTACTTTGTACAAGAACCTAAACACGTCATGGAAAACCGGCTCAAACTAGCAGGAAACCCTTCAAAACAAGGCTGGTCATACCATTAAGCACACACTATTCCCTCTTATGGGTAGAAACATGCTTTTTCCTTGAGTGCTGGAACCAGGTTTTAAACTACAAAAAAAAACCCATTCTTTTAAAGAAAGAACAAAATATTGAGACACCATCCAAAGTGCCAGCAAACATGAACCACCCTCTGGGTATACAGTTCTCCAACAATGAAAACTTTGATTCTTAGCGAAAAGTGTTCTTTGAAAGATAGAGGTAGTATTGTTTCAAATATCAACAAAGAGAATCTCATTCCCTAACCCTTATAGCAAAAGAAAAATCAGAAAGAAAGAAAAAAAATGGATGGGCTAGTCCAATATCCAATGTCACATTGGCCTAGACATACTGATCTCCACATCCAATCAGAATCAAATAATATGATTTTCCATATCATATAAATGCCTGGGCAAAACTAGCAGCAGAGCAGGCAGATAGTATCTGAACCGGTTGTACTTGTACCCTGAAATAAATCGCAAGCAAATGAAGATATATAGATGATAAAAGCTATACCAGAAAAGAAATTAGCCCCTGAACGGCTGAACCATCAAACTTTCTCAATCATCAGGCATTCATAGGCTGAATAAAGTCACACAAGCTAAGGTTGGAAGGCCACCTTAGGAGTCAACCAACATATTTTCTTAAGAAATTCAAGCACAACAATAGACAATGTAAGAAGCAAGTATAAAATCCATAGACGATGTAAGAAGCAAGTATAAAAAAATTATAATTTTTCAACTTACCTCATAGACAGCTTGGTATCCCTTGAAGTCCAGTCTAGATGCAGACGAATGAAAACTCATGTCACCTTTTGGAGTTCCAATATCCACTTGAATCTAAAGAGCAAGCATGTATTTGATGGAACATTTAAAAAACTTGAAATTTACAGAAAAACGAAGTACTAAGAATTTTAACATGTTTTCCATGCTAGAGAATGAGGATGTCACATTTACTATCTACTACATATGTGTTTAAGCAAATGTTTTTATTGAAGACAACAGCTGAAATTATGTTCCTGAGCTATGCACAAAACACATAAACTATACAAAGAAACATGGCTAAATAAGTTTCACAAACCAACCAGTTAGCCAAAAGCTCAGGGTGAAATCTTCAGCATGTAGCCTCAAGTAGGTCTTTGAGAAGGACACATACTGGGCTGCAATTGCTTTTCTTACTATCTTATCAATGTGCCGGTAGGACCCCTTGACTAGTTGGCTTTAAAACAACACTGAATTTTATACATCAAGTTCAACCAACAGCCTAATGCTGATGATATTGGAAATGTAGGCAACATGAGATATAGAGGTGCCTCACTAATCTACCAGAAATTAAGAAAAAGAAAAAGGATTAAACATCCTAAAAACTGAAAAATGTTTCCTCGGTTAGAAGCACTTGCTGGCTGCTGCAAATTTCTCGTATGTTTCAACTTATTAAGCTTTCCTTAACCAATAGAACTTTGTTTCCCATATAACTTATAACCATCATAAAGAACAAAATCAACCATAGGGAAAAATGAGGAGCAAGAATAACCAACCAGATCAATTCTGGAAGCTTCCATTTGGCAAGCCATTGTCCTTTTCCATATTAGAGTGTACAGTTTTAGAGAATCATCATCAAGTACTCCAACCAAAGATGCTACAAGAGATAGTGTTGCAACTATATATCAAAAATCAGACACAATACTGAGTGATATCACTTTACAACAACAACAACAACTTAGCCTTTTGTCCCAAGCAAGTTGGGGTAGGCTAGAGATGAAACCCACAGAAAACAAGAATAAGAAACACAAAAAGGGCACAAGCCAAAGGAAGAGTTAGGGGTTAAACAAAAAGTAACAAAGGTCACAGTTCAGGTACGTTAATTGCTAATCTCCAAGCGCTCCTATCCATAGCTAATTCCTTAGCGATATTCCACTCTTTAAGGTCTCTCTTAACCGTCTCGTCCCAAGTTAGTCTAGGTCTACCTCTACCTCTCTTTACATTATCGCCCCGCTTTAAAACTCCACTACGCACCGGCGCCTCGGGAGGCCTCCGTTGTACATGTCCAAACCATCTCAACCGATGTTGAATCACCTTCTCCTCGATAGGTGCCACCCTACCCTATCTCGAATCTCTTCGTTCCGGACTCTATCCCTTCTTGTATGCCCGCAGAACCAACGCAGCATACGCATCTCTGCTACGCTCAGTTGCTGGACATGTCGCCTTTTTGTAGGCCAACATTCAGCACCGTATAGCATCGCCGGGCGAATCGCCGTCCTATAGAACTTACCTTTTAGCCTCTGTGGCACCTTCTTGTCACAGAGGATGCCCGAAGCCTGCCGCCACTTCAACCAACCGGCTAAAATTCTATGTCTAACATCTTCATCAATGTCTATAGAAATAAATTAAAAAAACTACACATATATAAGGTGCTCATGCAATCCAATAGAAGATGCTGATTGGATCACAGATATTGTCATTATCAAGTAGAAATGGTCATCTATAGAGCATGTTCACTACAGATTGCAAAACACAGTATCGTCAATAATGCAAACACATTCCTAAGTGCAGTATTCATAGAAGTGTTGCTCGAATCTCTGCAAAATAATAAAGCAGTGTATGGGGCAGAATCACGAGGCATGAATTGTACAACATTTTGCTCAGTATGAAATGTGGATCTCAAGAAACTAACCAATCCATAGCATATCCTGTACAATACTAGCAACATTTTGGTGATGATTCTTGAATATGAATAATAGAATTATAACCTCCATGGGGACAATATGCATGTACTAAAGCTTACTCAAAATCATTTGCTAGGAGAGGGTTAGCAGCTGTAATTGAGAAAATGCAATAAATCAACAAAAACACAGGGTAACTCATTACATGGCAGCCTCCTTATACTGGTGGGCCTAATGGCTTCATGGGCTTCTTGAGCATTTTTCACCTTCTTTAAATACTTCCTGATGTCCTCTGCAGCATACTCCTCACCATATCTGAAGAAAATTCTAATTAACAAGAAGAAATGCTGGCCAGAAACCATACCCAGATACACGTCATTACATCAAGTGCATATCAAACTAGAATGCAATACCATCAATCAACAACTTGAGATGAATCGATCAACAACTTGAACCCTCTTACCATGTCGTCAAAGTATCTTCAGAGTTCAGACCAGTTTAATTTTACATTACTCAGTTATATTTTGAATAATGTGTCTTACAGTTGTAGGTTCATCTAATAAGTTTTGAATAACTACGAGTGGATGTCAAATTTCCACTAGTATATAACTAAACCCCATAGGAACTAACTAAACTAAATTATTGGACTAAGCACTGATTACAAGTTAAAATGGAACAAGAGAAATTAGCACCATTATAAAATCAGAAAGAGACTTAGCAGCTACTTTAGAGAGAATTGTGTACCTTTCTTTGACTAATGAACGGATGTCTTCTGCAGCTCCATCAGAAATCTTCAAGGGGTA
Organism: Panicum hallii; assembly: GCF_002211085.1. Classification (NCBI taxonomy): domain Eukaryota; kingdom Viridiplantae; phylum Streptophyta; class Magnoliopsida; order Poales; family Poaceae; genus Panicum; species Panicum hallii. Next base: position 27,228,337 of record NC_038045.1, on the reverse strand, counting down.
AAAGGAGAACAAATAAGTCAACACGCTAGTCAAACAAGTAAACATCAAATATATTGGATCCTCAATAATATCTTATTGACAAATTTCTGGAAATTCTCACATCAAAGGATATCCAGAAGCATCCATCATTTATCATTGCATCATACATTTAGACTTTAGTTATCTAACTTCAGTTAATTTCGCATGCCAGTCATTAAATGTTTCATAAAAAGAACTTTAGTGAATTAAAGTTTCAGTGCAGTTATCATCTTTTACTCCCTCCAGTCACAGATAAGTGGCATTTTAGAAATCTACATGTTCTCCAATCTCCATAACATAAATTTGACCAGTATATATTAGAAAAGGTGCATACTAGTAACATGAACTCTTTAAGCAGTCTAGCTTTGACTATGAACTCCTAAACCATCTACTTTGCAGGCTTAAACTATTTGAAACCTATTAATAACACCTCAACAAAGTGCTAACAAATGTGTGGTTATGCAGTAATCATGCAAAAGAAGTGCAGTTTTGCTCAATTGAATGCATCATTTAAAGTTCCTACTGCCATCAGAAGGCTTATGCATGCACCCGAATGCTGCAGCATAATTTTAAACAATTTAAAGTAACTGCACCAACTTTAGACTACGACCCAAAGTACATGATCAATTTGAAATTTTCAAATAGAAATAAAGCAGAGGGAACAAAGACCTGTGGACCATACACACACACACACACCAACAAACAAGGTAAAACTACTTGAGTCATGAAAATGTTGGGTGTTACTTACATGGAACCCATCAGTTCTCATATATGTTATCAACCCAGTCGCCTCTTCCGATGAAAGGTTCATACCCTCATAAAGCTTTTGGGCAACCTGCAGTCATATAATGAGTTGCGTGAGCCAACAGATTACAACATAATAAATGCACTATATAATGAGTCTAGCAGAAACAACCTTCATGGTATGCCCTGCAGTAAAATGTAGTTTGTTTGCTGCATCCTGCTGAAGACTGGATGTAATATATGGCATCGGAGGATTCTTTTGAATTTTACTTCTTTTGACACCTATAACTTCAAACTGAGAAGAATGAATCCTCTTTTCTATAGCTTGCGCTTCTTCTTGAGAACATATGGAAAGTTGATCCAACTTTTTTGAATTCAGAAGCTTTATACGGGATGAAATGAATGTGTGATTCGATGGATCTGCAAATTGGGTTTTGAAGTCTGTCTGTACTGTCCAATATTCTTGTGGCTTAAACTGTTCTATTTCAGCTTCCCGATCACATACAAGGGCCAAAGCTGCAGATTGGACCCGTCCAGCTGACTGGCAACCAGGCAACTTCCTCCACAGAAGTGGCGATATGCCAAACCCAATCAGATAATCAAGAGAACGTCGTGCAAGATAAGCATTAACTAAGTCCATGTCAATATATCTCGGGGAGGTTAAAGCCTTTTTTATTGCATACTCAGTTATTTCATGGAAAGCAACTCTTGCAACAGTCACATCACAGGCCAATGCGCCTTGCTGTTCAAGCATTTCTTTGATGTGCCAAGCAATAGCTTCACCTTCACGATCAGGATCAGATGCAAGAATTAAATTTTCTGCTCTGAAGAAAAGAGAAGGGCATCGGTAAAAAAAAAACAGTTAGGAATTATTGACTCACAACCCAAGGGGTAAAATCAAATCAACAATATGTGTGCAGAAATATTTAGCTTTTATACTACTAACATAGTTGAATTCAAATTAATAACCTATCATTAGTATAAGCAGAAGTCCAATTAAGGAAAAGGGTCAAATTACATAGCCAATTTTTACCATCTTAATGAAAAATATAAGTAAAATATTTAAACAAACACAACTAGATGAACCACCATCACAGAAAATTTTTACATATGGGCAACAACAGATCGTTATTAAAGCAATTAGAATGTGATTTACTTTCACGACATGTACCAAAGTTACAAAAAAATCAAACCAACAAGTAATACTCAAGTATATTCCATCAACATACACAACTGATGATAGTGATACTCCAATAACAAGAATAATGTCAGCATACACAACTGGCTATAGTGATACTTACATATAAGAACATAAAAATAAGAACATGAACACAAACTATTTGCAGGGACTGCTTAGCTATAGAAGCTCCAAATGAACAAACTACTGATAGTTTTAATATTTTCTAGCAGCTGCCATCGAAAAGTCCAAAAGTTTGGATGCAGCATAAAAAGCAGGAGATTTACTAAAAATTAACTGTTTGTCCACAAAAATATATACGGCATTTGTAATTTGCAAATCTAGTTGATGCTCAAAGGTAAAATAATGTCCTGCAGGGTCTAGGCCGACAGTGTTATAAATAATACTTTTAAAAAACAGTAACTTTAATTCAATAAGTTAAGAACTACACAATGCCAAAGGTTATTCTTTGTCAGTCAATTGAACTTGCAGAAATACGAGGATTGGACATTGGAGTCAATGAGGCGTCAAATACAATAAATGATTTTGGAGACAAACATCCATGCGAACCAGAACCTATCAAGCACTACAGAAAACTTCTATGAAAGGCCTATGTGATTTTGTTTTTGTCTCTTAACTCTCTATAATTGGAAACACAGCAACTAATGTGTATAAAGCTTTGAGAAAAAAAAATGTGGCAGTGTTAGAGAGATGGAGTGAATATCTAATAACCAAAGAGGATTTATGTTTTATGTATATGTAAACAGAAAACATGTGAAAAATGCATCCATAGATCCATACTACACACTTTAAGAAACATACCCTTTCAGTGCTACTTTAATGCTCTTAAGGTGTGTCCAGGCAGCAGCAGGCACCTCCCAGACCATGCTGAAGTCATCATCAGGGCGGACGGATTTTGACCTACCTGCTAAATCTCTCACGTGACCATAGCTTGGTAGCACTTCATACATGTCCCCAAGATAATTCTGGATAACTTTTGCTTTCGTGGCTGATTCCACAACCACAACTGATTTGGCTGTGGGAGGATACAGTGGCACAAGTGGCTTTGTCTCACTATGAGAACCACCATTAGAGGTTTTCATGCAAATCTCAGCTTCATCAGGCACAGTAGAAGCAGCAGAAACCTTTGCTTTTGATTTTGACCTATTATTCACTTTGTTCTCTTTAGAACTATCAGCACCCTTTTTGGATTTAGAATTATCAGCCTTCTTGTCTTCTTGGTTCTCACTAATACTCCCGGTCGTTTTTGTTGCAGCTTTACGGGTTCTACTAAATATCCTCTTTTTCTTGGTAGGTACTTTCTTTTCATTCATATCTCCATCAACTTCCTTTTTGCTTCCTCTAGAACTCTTCCTCTTGGCAGTGCCAGTCTTAGCACTGGTAACACTCTTGCTGCTATTACTAGTAGATGCTGAAGCCTCGTCAGCAACAGTACTACATGCAGCTAATGTGCTTTGTCGTTTCTCAGATCTGTGAAACAAACCATGTGCAGCACTTCCATCTTCCCTTCTCATATTTAGGTTTCCGAACGAACAATTATTTTTAGAGAGGAACCTTAGCTTTTTACTGCATGCAGTTGAGAATGGTCGTGAATTACCAATATTATTAGCCTTTAAAGCAATTCCACAGTTGTCTGTGGCTTTGAAACATATGGGACTATGCTTGCCAAGAAGCCCAGTAGTAAAAAAGGCACTACTTTTGGGCCGTAGGGCAACCCCAGAACTTTTTCTTGAAGATATTTGCCTTGCTGAATTGCATCTGAATGCAACCCCGCACATTTCACAAGGATGGAAAGGCAAAAAGGCCCAAGGGGTGGAAGAATATCTCTGAAATGTCCCGAACTGAAGCTGTAAAGGCAACAAATGGACAACACATAAGGAACAAGCAAAGCCCAAATATTTTTTGAAGCAATGTGTCATTTTTTTAAGCAAGCAAAGTCCATATTAAACACTAGAAACAAAGTATAACACTGTAGAGCTATTGAGATATCATTCCCTCCCATCTTCGGCCATGTTCTTGGTTGAGTTAATCCCGCAACGATGAATTGATGCAAGCAAAAGAAAAATCGGTGACTGAAAAAATTGCGCCGCATCTCTATTTCTTGCCTGTCAGGATTTTGCACGTTTGGCTGTACAACAGAGATGTCTATCTGTACACACAGGATTAAAAAAAAAGTGTGCACAGTGACTAGTTCCCTGCAGATTTCTGCAGCTTGACAGAGCTACCCCATAATAAAAGGGGGAAAAATGAGAAAGCCTCGCCTGTGCCTGACGGGCAATACAACGAACAGGTGGCGTTCAGACCTCCCCCCCAACGCCACAGCACTACGCGCCACATAAACTTGCGCTTTTAATGAATTATTATCGGCGGGGTGGGAGTCGCTTACCATTGTGGGGAGCGGCGGCGGCAAGAGAGCGTGGGTGACGGCGCGGTGGCGCTGGGCGTAGCCGTGCGGGAGGAGGCGGCGGAGCTGGAGCGCCATGGCCAGCGGGGCGGCCGGCGTGGCGCGGGGGGGGGGGGGGGGGCTCAGGCGAGGAGAGCCATTGGTTTCGGCGGTGGTTTAGCTAGGGTTTTAGGGGCCGAGGTGGAAGTGGATTGCGAAGTGGTCCGAAAGGAAGGCTGATGAGGACCGAGGAGCGCGGTCAGGCGGAGCGCAGTTGGGTGGGCGGGCTTTGGGGTTGAGGAAAAATCTCTCTCTAGCAAATGGGCTAGATTGGGCCTGGGTGCGGAGGTCGGACGAGAGGCCGCGCGAGGTCGCGAGAGGCCGATGGGAAAGAACAACGAACAGAGGGGCCGCGCGTGTCTAGGTTTGAGCTGGGTCTCATGTGGGGCTGTGGGCTTACTGCGTTGTGTTTGTGTAGAGGAGGCTGGATTATATTTTGAGTAACCAACGGTTACCTATGGTAAGAGTAGTGATGGATCAGATCTAATGCTCACTTCACAATTCGATCCTAATGCTAACTTCATAATTCAATTTAGCCTTTAAATATTGTTAGCTCAAAACTTAAAAAATATTAATCCGGTCCTTTTTAGCCCGATCCTTACATTAGCTAAGCTAATTTTTTACCCATGGGTGAAGTTTTTTACCCATCTCTGACCCGACTTATACCTATACCGGTACCAAGCCAACCGTATCTGCAGGTAGAAATTTGTAGCTAAACCCACGTCCATTGAAGACAGAACCTGTAGGTACCCTTCTCATATGTCCAATTGTCATCCTTAGTCTAGGGCTTTGAGGTTGAGAAAGAAAATCTAACATATATCTAGTGGATAGGCTAGATTGAGCTGGTAACCGCAATTTCTTGCACATTCTATCTAGCAGTGCAACACATTCTACCACAAAACAGTCATTCCCTTCTCGCGGATCACGTGTAGATCAGCCGACCTCACTCCGAGGGTGTCGACCCTGGGGCTCAGGACCCCTCTCTCTCACACAATGTAGCCCAGCCCACCACGTATATAAGACGGAGCTGGGCCTTCTCTCCAGGGGACGACATGCAAGAACACACATGCACACCGCTTGCGAGCGCCCCGTTGTAAGTACCCAGCATTCGAACGTAAGGAATACGAAGAAGGCCACCACATACTGGACGTAGGGCGATTGCCCGAACCAGTCTAAATCTTTGCCTTCGATTGTTAGCCACCGAGCCATGGAGAAGCGCGATGCTAAATTTACTAGCCGGTGAACGAAACACCGACAGTTGGCGCGCCAGGTAGGGGAAATCGCGCACTCTCACCGCCACGTGATGGCTCAATGGCGGCCCTCGACATCAACATGGTGGCCAGAGCCATCGGAGGCTCCGTCCGCTTCGGGAGCCTGGAGTTCGCCGTCGGCGGCGCCGGTGAGCAAAGGTACGCCCCCACTTCATCCCTGACCAGATCATCTGCTTCGGAAGCCTGGAGTTTGTGGCCGACAAGCTCGGTCATCTTCACCTCCGTGGAGCGGGGGACGAGCCACAGGCGGTGTGAAGCGTCCCCCCATCAGGGAAGACTAAAAGTGTTACTTTATCAGTCCCAGGAGGCTGATAACACTTTTATTACATCAGATGGTACATCACCGTACAACTCTACGCGGTAATGGGCAGTGAAGCGCCACTATCGCGAGAATTACAACTAAAACCCACACTACTACACTGGCTACGAAAAGAGGGTCATCCGAGTCTTGTGCCATGCGGAACTCCAGCGGTGGCCCTAACCATAGGCAAGACTGGGTGCAGGACGAAACCCTAATCAACGTCTTCGGGGATGTAGTCGGATCTTCTGTTGTAAGAAGTAAGAATGGGGTGAGTACAAACGTACTCAGCAAGTACAACCACACCCACGGAGGGGTATTTCAGAAATCAATGCACAGGACAGTTCAAGGATAGGGTTAGGGTTTATTTACAGAAAATGCAGTTATATGCAAAGGTTCGTTTAAAACAATTTTCAAAACAAGCTTTTAAGTATCAAGGAGCACTTAGTGTTGGTACACACAAGATCCAAGTTCAAAGCTGCTACCGGACTCCCCATCCGCCGTAGCGCACGGCACAACTGCCGGACGTTCCCCAAACATCCCATACTAGCCCAACCATTCCCAGAGAGAAACACTAGTTTATGTGACCACACCATAACTTGCCCAATGCCGTGGGCACGGCTATTCGAATAGATTTTAACTCTGCAGAGGTGTGCAACTTTACCCACAGGTGGGGTACCACAGCACGAACACCTTAGTGCCGGTGCAGATCCCATCAAAGCCATTACCCATCCTAGCTAGACCTGACTAGCCACCACGGGATCTGTCAAGGGGTCATTCGACCTATCTCCGAGGTTTAACCGGGGCATAAGTCACACAGAGCTTATCCCTTCTCCTTGATCACCCGCTGCTCTCAGCTCTCCTGATGGCTATCAGACCAACTAGTGGGATTTGGGCTAAGCCGTTGCCCATACAACGGTCAAGTGGTTTGCACGACAGGAAGCTAGGTGAGATGACACATCAACTCGGTCCTTAGGGGTGACAAGATGGATAACTCCCTTCCTCGCTCTACCACACAGGTACGAGCACACCCTCGGCAATTCACACAGAAATGCCATCCATCCCATCTGACTCGTCTTTCAAACCACATTTTATCCCTTCCCACACACACACACACTTTCCTTATGAAACCAGGTGATCAAGGTATGGTTATCACAAATAGGGTGGCTATCCTACCATGTTTTCAGCAAGCAAAGCCATGCAATTTTAGAAAACAGGCCACTGGGTTGCGTTTATAAAAACTAGGACAGAAACATGCATCAAAGGGCGGGATTGAACTTGCATCATCAAACCCCTGCGGAAGGTCCTGATCGAAGCATTGTCCCTCGGGCTCGGGATCGCAGAACTAGTCCTCGTTCGCCTGGTCACAGTCAGGACCTTCCTCGTTCACTCCGTGTCCTAAGGCGCAAACAAACAGACACACAATCAAGCGAAAGAACTTAAAGCTTTCATCGTTGAGCTTGAATCGGAAATAATTTAGTTACGGAGTTAGGGGTAATATTTTTGGGTGGTTTCTTAATGGCATGGCTAGAACTATACTAGAAAGGGCGTGGTAAAGTTTCGGGTCGATCGGAGATCGTTTCGCACATAAAATGACGAGGTAAAGAGGGGTTCAGGGGTTAAACAGGGGCCCAGGGGCTCATTTGTAAGTTTTCTGAAAAGAGAGGGGCTTGTTTGTGAATCCTAGAAACATTGGGGGTACAACAGAAAGTATGAGGGGTCTCTTTGAAAATAAACCTACATAGTGGAAGGGTCTTGTTTGGAAAAATAGTAAAGAGGGGGGCCTTCCTGCAAAAGTGTACAAAGGGTGGGGGCCCTTAACCGGATAGGGGGAAATGGGAGGGGCTTAAGGGCAAAATTGCCCCTTTCTTCCTCCTCTTGCTAGCAGGAAACAGAGGAGGGGAGGGGGAGGTCCGGCGCCGGCCAATCTCGGCGGCCCGGGGCCCGATAGCGGCTCGGGGTTGGGGGGAAAGGGAGAGGGGGAGGAGGGGGTCCCATTCCGGGCCTTACTTCGGGCGGGGGTGGCGCGAGGCAGCCGGCCGACTGGCGGGCGGCGGCGGGCAGTGCGGGCCGGCGGGCGGTGAGGGGGGCCTGGGAAGGGAGCTGGGGGGGCGGCGGCGCGGGTTGTGGGGGTGCCGGGGTGCGGGGGGGGGCCTATTTATAGGCGGCCGTGGTGGAGGAGCGGGCGGGCGGCTGGTGGCCGGCGGGGCGGCTCCGGGGCGGCCATTAATGGCGCTCGGCGTGCGGCAAGGCGCAAGCGCCGAGGGCGGCGTCGAGCACGTGGGGGAGGGGGCTGGGTGCTGTGCGGCACAGGGCGACGGCGCGAGCGGTGAGGCGGGGCGCCAGCGGCGGCGGGGCGGCGAGCCGTGCAGCGCGTGCGCGCCGCGGTATGGCCGTGCGCGTGCGCGTGGGCCGGACGCGTGCGCGTGCGCGACTCGGCGGTGCGCGCGCGTACGGCGGCGTGCGCGGCCGGGGAACGGGGCGACGTGGCTGGGGCCGGAGGCCGGATGGCGTGGCGAGCGACGGGCGACACGGCGGGCGGCGTGGTCACGCGATGCACGCGCTGGGCGTGCGTGCGTGGGCCGTGCGTGCGCGCGAGGGGAAAGAGGTGGCCGTGGCTCGGAAGCCAAGCAGGAGGGAAAAGTGGAAAGGAAGAAAGAGAAGGAAGAAAGGAAAGAAGGAGAGGAAAAGAAAAGGGAAAAAAAGGGAAGAAATAGAAGAGGGAGGAAAAGGGAAAAAGAAGAGGGAGAGAGAGAGATCGCGTCGGCGTCGATCGCGGCGGCGACCGCGGCCGGTCGGCCACGCGCGCGACATTCGTGCGCTACGCGAGGGGAAAGGGATTGCGCCGGCGCTGATTGCGGAAAGCGGTCGCGCGCGGTCGTCGGACCGCCGAGCGGTGCGGGATGGGACAGCGGCGAAGAAAAAGAGGGTACAGACATTGGAAAAGGGGTCGGGCTAGGGTTTTGATGACTAACAGTTTTTAAACGAAGCACTCTAGCGTGTGATTCAATTCGGTAAATTTTCAAGGCGTCACAAACCTACCCCACTTAAATGAATCTCGTCCTCGAGATTTGACTGGCTTCTAAACAGATGGGGAAATTCCTTCTTTAGAGCCTCCTCGCGTTCCCAGGTTGCTTCCTCTACTCCGTGTCTGCTCCATTGAACCCTGCATATCCGTACTTCGGAGTTTCTTGTCCTTCTAGTGACAGTGTCTAGAATTTTGACCGGCACTTCCTGGTATCGCAGATCCGGTTGCAGGTCTATTGTTTCCACCGGCACGTGTTCACCCTCGGGTACTCTCAAACATCTCCTTAATTGCGAGACATGAAACACTGGATGTATATCCGATATTTCTTCTGGTAACTCCAGTCGGTATGCTACTGCTCCGACTCTCTTCAGAACCCGATACGATCCAACGTATCGAGGGGCCAATTTTCCTTGTACTTGAAACCTTCGGGTCCCTCGAATAGGTGAGACTTTAAGGTAAGCAAAATCTCCTGGGTTGAAACTTACTTCCCACCTCTTTCTGTCTGCGTAGCTCTTTTGTCGAGACTGAGCTGCTTTCAACTTCTCGCGGATTTCCACTACTTTTTCTTCTGCTTCTTTTATGAGTGCGGGTCCAACTAGGGTACGTTTCCCAACTTCCGACCACATTAGGGGAGTTTTGCACTTTCTTCCGTAGAGGGCTTCGAACGGTGACATACCCAAACTGGCTTGGTAACTATTGTTGTACGAGAATTCTGCATAAGGTAGACTCTGCTCCCAGTCCTTTCCGTAGGTCAGGACACATGCTCTCAGCATATCTTCCATAATCTGATTTACCCTCTCGGTTTGACCATTCGTCTGCGGGTGATATGCGGAGCTGAAATCTAACTTAGTGCCCATGGCTTTATGCAGGCTTCTCCAAAACCTAGAGGTAAATTGGGTTCCTCTATCTGAGACAATTCTGCTAGGCACTCCGTGTAACCTTACTATGTTTTCCACATAAAGCTTTGCCAACTTTTCTCCACCGTAATTAGTTCGTACGGGTATGAAATGAGCCGATTTAGTGAGTCGGTCCACTATTACCCATATGGAATCGTGTCCCTTCTATGTTCGGGGTAGACCCACTACAAAGTCCATTCCTATCTCATCTCATTTCCAGACCGGGATAGGCAAGGGTTGCACTAATCCGGCCGGCCTTTGATGTTCGGCCTTGATCCTTTGGCAGGTATCACAATGAGCCACAAATCGTGCAATATCCGCCTTCATTCCATTCCACCAATATTTTTGCTTTATGTCCATATACATTTTGGTGGATCCTGGGTGGATGGAGTAGGCTGAGTTATGGGCTTCGTCCATGATTATCTGCCGGAAGTCTCCATTCTGGGGTATACAAATCCTATCCTCGTACCATAACGTTCCCTTATCGTCTACTCTGAAGCCCGGTGCTTTGTTTTCTCCAGTTTGTTTGCAGATCTTCATTAATTCCTGATCCGAGCTTTGGGACTCTCTAATCCTATCCTCTATTGTCGATTGGACGTTTAGCACCTGGCTGGAACCTCGCAGGACAATGTGCACATTTAATCGTGCCATCTCCTCGCGCAGATGATCATCTTTGGGCCCATAGGATTTCCGACTTAAGGCATCAGCTACTACGTTTGCTTTCCCGGGGTGATAGTGAATTTCCAAATTGTAGTCCTTGACCAACTCCAACCATCTTCTTTGCCTTAAGTTTAAATCCGGCTGGGTAAAAATATACTTCAGACTCTTATGGTCGGTGTAAACCTCACACTTATTTCCAATCAGGTAATGTCTCCAAATCTTAAGGGCGTGCACTACGGCTGCCAATTCCAAATCATGGGTTGGATAATTCTGCTCATGAGTCCTGAGTTGGCGGGAAGCATATGCAACGACTTTCCCGTCTTGCATCAGAACACACTCTAATCCTTGTCGGGATGCGTCACAATAAATGACAAAATTCCGATGAATGTCCGGTAGGGTCAGCACCGGGGAGGTTGTCAGCCTCTGCTTTAATTCTTGAAAACTTCTTTCACAAGATTCTCTCCAGGCAAACTTCTTCTCCTTCTTAAGAAGTTCCATCATGGGTCGGGCTATCTTAGAGAATCCCTCAATAAATCTCCGATAGTACCCGGCTAATCCAAGAAAACTTCTGATTTCACTAACATTAGTCGGTCGCTGCCAGTTGGTAACTGTTTCGACCTTTTTTGGGTCCACTGCTACGCCTTCCGCGGTGAGAATGTGACCAAGGAAGGCTACTCTCTCCAGCCAGAATTCGCACTTGCTAAACTTGGCATATAGCCTATGTGTCCTCAACTTTTCCAATACTACCCGCAGATGTTGCTCATGTTCCTGAATACTCTTGGAGTAGATAAGTATGTCGTCGATAAAGACTACGACAAACTTATCCAGCTCGTCCATAAATACTTTGTTCATGAGGTTCATAAAATAGGCAGGGGCATTGGTTAGTCCGAAGGACATTACGGTGAACTCAAACTGCCCATAGCGGGTGACAAAAGCTGTCTTAGGGATGTCACTTTCTCTAATCTTGAGCTGAAAATATCCTGACCTTAGATCGATCTTGGAAAAGTACTTGGCTCCTTTTAGCTGATCGAAAAGGTCATCAATCCTGGGGAGGGGGTACTTATTCTTAATGGTGACCTCGTTCAGTGCTCGGTAATCTACACACAACCTCATACTCCCATCTTTCTTCTTGACAAATAGAACTGGGGCTCCCCATGGCGACGAGCTTGGTCTGATGAAGCCAATTCGTTGCAATTCTTCTAGTTGTTTCTTTAATTCTGTCAATTCAGAGGCCGCCATCCTATAGGGTCTCTTGGCTATAGGGGAGGTTCCAGGGATAATGTCAATGACGAACTCTATATCCCTGTCCGGTGGCATACCGGGAAGTTCTTCGGGGAAGATATCTGGGTATTCGTTTACTACTGGAACTCCTTCTAAGGGCTTGGCTTCCACGCTAAACACCATCTGGTCAAACTTACTATCCCGGGTATGGCAGATCACTTGTACTCCTTCGGGGTTTGTTAGGTGTACCACTTTGTCGGTACAGCCTATGAGACCATTATGTCGGCTTAACCAGTCCATTTCAAGGATCACGTCTATTCCCCCAGGCTTAAGTACTACCAAGTCTGCTAGAAATTCTACCCCACTTAAATTGATCCTTACCCGTGGACAACCTAATTGACAATTGATGTCGCCTCCAGGCTGTGACACTCAGGTAATTAGCTTAGTCACACCCTAGAGTTTTGGAATACTTTTATGTCCAAAGTATGGCAAATGTGTGTTTTATGTATGCAATGTTATGGAAAAAAAAAGTGATGTTTATGTAATTAATTTTAACTAGAGGTCCATTTATGCAAAATGGGTGGAAATAGAGGGAAAAGTTTAAAAGTAAGAGGGCTGTTTTGCAAAAAGTGATATCTGTGGTTAAATTGTAAAAACAGGTGAATTTACCCCTGGGTATACATGTAAAAGTATTTTTATCCATAGGGTTTACATAAAATGTGAAATTATTACTAAGTCTACTTAATTTCCAAAACTATTGCTCAAATGCAGATGAACCTTAAAGAGAAGTTGTAGAGTTTGAAAAACCATGCACTTTTGCTTTTTGGACCATCTTCATTTGAGCACTGGTTTAAAAGTTGTAAGTCCTTTACAGTCAAGTCCCTGCTTTTCTCTCAAATTCCAAATCAGTCCTCAGCTTCATTCCTCCCCCTTTCTTCCTCCTGACGCCTCTGCTCCCCTGCTCTGTTTCTGGTCTCCCTGCCGCCGGTACAGTGCCTTGAATTTGGCCGCCGCCGGCCACCTCCTGTTCTCCCCGTCCACGCGTCTATCCCCTGCGCAACCACCGCTCTAGCCCCCTCCGGTTGGCGCCCTGCCCGCGCGCCACGGCGCCTGTGCGCTGCCAGAGCAGCTCGCCGGTGTCCCTGCCGCCGCCGCGCCTCCGAGGTTCATCTCCCCCGGTGGCAACCCCAAACCCGAGCCCAGCTTGCCGTGCTCCCCTTTGCCGCATCGTTTGCCTATAAAAGGATGCCCCAGGCCTCTTCGCGCGCGCACAGAAACCGCCGCCTCCTCCATTAGCGCCGCCGTGACCTCGGGTCGCTGTGGAACTCTCCCCTCCGCCCTCTCCCTTCCCAAACCGACCGCACCATCAGCTCCTCCGTCCCCCACCGCACCTCCCCGGCCCGGCCCTTTTCCTCCTCCGCACGCCGGAACCCCTCTGCCGCCGCACGTCTCCGGCCGCCGGCCCGGCCTCCCGTGGGCAGCACTGCTCCGGCCATCCCAAGCCTCCCCAAGACCACCCACAGGTAGCCCAAGACCCCCTCGTGCTCCCCCTCCCTTTTTCCCTCGCCGCCGGCAACTCCCACGGCCGGGATTTGGCCGGCCCCGAGCTCCTCCCCGCCGGCCATGGTCATTGGACCCAATTGCACTGATTGCTTTCTTTCTAAGGGGTTTTGTGTAAAATCCAGGGACTAGTCTGTAATAGAAGTATCTGTTATTTTATGTGAAAGCATTTTCTGCCTTGCAAAATTCGTAACAATTCACAGAAAAATTCAAAAATGGCAAAACCAGTTTTGTTAGAAACTAGATTTCTAACTCTATGACTTTGTTAATAGAGTTTAGTTTGAAACAAAATACTTTCGCCTTTATTTTAAACCTAAAATTAAGAGGTAATTTATGCTTAACCTTGTCATTTCATGCTCTGTTGTTTATAAAGTTTGACATGAATGTTCTATAACCCCTAGGTAACTTTGTGCAAGTTTTAAACTCAAATTTAATTTAAACTTAACCTCTTTTAATTGAACTTTCAAATTGAAATACTAACTAAACCTATTGTATAACCTTTTCTAATTGAAATTTATTGTCATTATCTAATGTGATATTATTTAATGCTTAATTCATAATCAAATTTCTAAAACCTATGATCTTTTATTCAAAGTTTTGAATTTAAATTTTGGTCATTTCAAAGTTAATTTAAATGTTTTAATTATTATTTGCAACAAACTCCACCATGTCTATGTGATTCTTTTATAAATAGTGTTTCAGACCTAAACCTCTTTATTTTATGAATTCTTGTGTGTTAATTGAATGAGTTACAATATTCGAAATATGAGATCTTAAATTTAAATTTCACCTTATTTAATTTATTGCATCTCATATAGAATCAACGACACTCGACGACGGGGACTACGAATTGGTCTTAGGACAAGACCAAGGCTTTCCAGAAGATCCAGCGCAAGTCGTCGAGGGACTAACTGAAGCCCCGAACCCAAGTTCGGAAGCCTCTGACTTTCCTGCCCTCACCTCCACTCCAGAAGGCAAGCCCCGGACATATCCTATTACTTTATTTACACTGCAATCTATGCTTATCTATATTATATCTTGCATTAAGTCTAGGAGTTGAAGTGAAACCCTAGATGCATGAATCCTAGGAATCCAATGTAATGCTTCCGAGTCCTTATCGGTTAGATGCTTCGCTAATAGGACCGGTAGAAGTCGGGTGATTTCCTGTCACTCGCGCGATATAGGAGTTGCATGTTTACATTTCTGCAACCACTATAAGGACGACGGACAGGGTCATGTGTTGTATCATGACCTGGAAGTTTACCCTGTCTGTTTCATTAAAAGTTGATAAGGTCGATATGTGTGGTAGTGGTGGCTAAGCGTTTGAACAGTACTAGCCACATGCCGCGAAATATGGTAAAGCGGTAAGCCTAGTAACCGATCGGCCCGGTAAGTGGACATATTCCCACCACTCGATCTTTATGTTATGTTCACACGCACCGACCTGTGGGAGTACGTTCTGCATGGCAGACAGGAATACGGGTTTTGTAGTCGCGCTACAGACGTATGTCCTGCACATATAGGGTGTGCGTACGGTCCTGCAAGTCGCTTGTGGTGGCCTGTCCACGAGTCGGAATGAAAGGTAAACGGTTGCTTCGGAACGCCCTGTTGGTATTCCAAGCGTGTGTGTGTTAGGTTTACCTTGCAAGGTTGAATCTCGATTCAAGAATCGTCCGCCTCTCACGATGCATGAGACTGCTTATCCCTTCTGCCACATTGAGTAAGAAGTGGAACTAATGATGGATAATCTTGATGGATGATAATCACTACCTTGCTTGCTTAGTGTAGGTGCTAATCTAGAATAAATACTCAACTAGAAGATGAAAGCTAAAACTTGAAAGTAGTACATACTCTTTGTTGTTTTTCAGCTGAAAATAAACCCAGAGCCTTTACAATGCCTTCATGGGTCTAGTTATGGGCTAAGTATACCCAGCCCCGGGTAAGCCTTGCTGAGTATTAGAATACTCAGCCTTGCCAATGTCTGTTTCAGGTATGACCTTCAAAAATCCCACGGACAACCTTGTGTGGCCAACGTCCATTCCTTTTGGCTGGTCCGTGGAGTGGGACCCGTCCCCGGCCGGCACAGACCCTCCGGAGTGACACCAGGCCCTGGGCTAAGCTTGGTGTTCGCCTTCGCGACGTGTGTAGTCACGTAAAAACTTTTTCTTCCGCTGTGAGTTTGGACAAGCTGTTCTACTTGTCAGTTGAACATGGTTTGTATAAGTTTACTTATCTTTGAACTCGGTTTGTAATAATGTATGTATGACTGTAAATTAAAAGTTGATGAGCTATTCTGTGATGTGAACTCGCCTTCGTGCGAGGTAAACCTGCTTCGATCCTGCTGAACCGTGGTTGCATCGGGCGGAGACCCGACAGACCAAAGGATTGTTCCGTTTGAAGTGCGCTGAGCTGATTGCAGTTGTACGGCGATCAATAGCGCACTTGAGCCGGAATAATTCGAGCGGTTCTGCCACACAGGCGTCCGGGTTAATAGGGGTGTATTTAGTAGTACTGTAGGTATTTTGTGTTTTTCCATAAAGCTTGAGGATATGAACGAGTGCGATGCTCCAGAATCAAATAGTACTGTTGCCAGAGCTAAGTTGACTAGGTACTCACCGAGCACTACGCCCTGAGCTTCTTGAGCCTCCTGCGCATCGATGTGATTGACGCGGGCTCGTCCAAAGGATTGCTGGGGCTGCTTCGTCTGCTGGCTGTTGTCGTTGTTGCAGATAGGCACTCGGTTGGCACCGGTCAGGGCTGGTCTGGGTCCATTCACTGTGTTGGAGAAGGCTGACGTAGCCGGCTTATTCTTGGCATAAGGGCAATTGGCGATGAAATGCCCTGTCTCACGGCAGTTGAAACAGGCCTTAACATTGTTGTTGTCGGAGGCGACCAGGCTTACAGTGCTCTGCGGGGCCCTGATGGTACTCTGGCTCCTAGGCTGTGCGTCGGGGGCCCGTGGTCCTGTCGCTTGGGACTGAGTTCTGTACTGCATTGGGGCTTGAGATCTTGGTGCAGTGTAGCTAAAATTCCTCGGCTTTTGGAAGCGGTCCTGTTGGCGGGCCTTACTTTCCAGCAATTTGCGTTTGTTATCCTTCCTCTCCTCGGCTTTGGCTGCTCGGATCTGCTGTAGCCTTACTGCGAGCTCTGCTTGTTCGGCTCAATGGGTCTGTTCCCTCAGAAGATTGGCTTGCTCATCGAAAAGTTGGTCCAAGGCGGCTAGATAAGTAGCCACTTGGTACAGAGGGCCTTCTTCCTGGCGACGACGTTCCAGGCTCCTCATGCGTGCTTCCCAAACTGGGGTTCTGATGGCCGGCGGGAAGAACCTCACTGGTGTGGCGGCGAGGTGTCCTTCGAAAATCCGGCATAAATAATGGAGTGCTTTTCTGACGGTCAAGGGGTAGGTGTCCTGGTGCCTAAACCCTGTGGCAGTCACTCGCCACGGCTGGATGTCGGGGTAGCGGTTGCTCCTGGCGATGACCAGGATCACCCTGCAGCGGAGGGTGCCATGATGTTCGTACTCTCTGCTGTAGTATCTTGGGCGTTCCGCAACGCCAAGGCTTTCCAGGGCGTCGATAAAAAGGCTGGGGAAGCCAGGTGCAGCTTGGCAATTGCCCTGGGTCCATCCTTCCTCAGCCATCTGAAACATGAACAGGGTAAACACATTTTGCACAGGTACAACGAGGTAGGTAACTTTTATTATTGCAACATGGGGGTACAGTTCTCATGGATACGTGGTTACTAGGGTAGGGTCCTAGCTCGGAGTGCTACTCCTATCGTGGGGATTCTTCCTCGATCCTGATAGGGCGCTTCTTTATCGGGAGGCACTGATCCATCTCATCTTCGGTCTGAGTACATTTATCCCAATGGGTTTCCTCTGGTTCTTCTTCTTCTTCCTCTATCGATCCACCTATTCCTCTGCGGCTTTCGTATTCCTGCAGCTGGGCTTGGAGGGCGGCTAAGGAATACTCGGCGCTTGTGGCTCTTATCCGTTGTTCCTCCAGCTCCTGAGTTACCTTTTCAATCCCATGGATTAGCTGTTTCAGTTGTGCCACCTGTTCGCGGTAGAGTGCATCCAAGCCAATAAGGTAGATGGATAGGTGGGAGACCGTATCTTCTAGGTCTTCTTCTTCTCGTCCAAGTCCTCTCATCCGGGCAATCCAAGTGCGTCCTCTTCCTTCAGTAGGTGGGAAGAATCCCATAGGGGTCCGCTGAAGGTGGTGCTTGTAGAGCACACGCAGTCGTCGCAGGGCTTTACGGGCGGCCTTTCGGTAGGTGTTAGGGAAGCGGAAGCCAGTTGTAGAGATGAACCTGGGGTCCATATCAGGGTAGCGGGTGCTTTTCTCCACAAAGACCATCATATCGCACCGAAGAGTGCCTCCGGAGGTGTATTCTCGGTAGGCATACTCTGGTGGTTCCATAACCCCAACGCGTTCCAGGCTGAGCATTAATAACTTAGGAAGGCCGGGCTCTGCGTGGCAGATTCCGTTGACCCATCCATTGTCAGCCATCTGGGACAGGGCAAGAACCAGTGGTAAGTGCTTGTGTAAGAAAAGGGCTAAGTCAAAGCAAATCCTCTGGTGCTGTAAGAAGTAAGAATGGGGTGAGTACAAACGTACTCAGCAAGTACAACCACACCCACGGAGGGGTATTTCAGAAATCAATGCACAGGACAGTTCAAGGATAGGGTTAGGGTTTATTTACAGAAAACGCAGTTATATGCAAAGGTTCGTTTAAAACAATTTTCAAAACAAGCTTTTAAGTATCAAGGAGCACTTGGTGTTGGTACACACAGGATCCAAGTTCAAAGCTGCTACCAGACTCCCCATCCGCCGTAGCGCACGGCACAACTGCCGGACGTTCCCCAAACATCCCATACTAGCCCAACCACTCCCAGAGAGAAACACTAGTTTATGTGACCACACCATAACTTGCCCAATGCCGTGGGCACGGCTATTCGAATAGATTTTAACTCTGCAGAGGTGTGCAACTTTACCCACAGGTGGGGTACCACAGCACGAACACCTTAGTGCCGGTGCAGATCCCATCAAAGCCATTACCCATCCTAGCTAGACCTGACTAGCCACCACGGGATCTATCAAGGGGTCATTCGACCTATCTCTGAGGTTTAACCGGGGCATAGGTCACACAGAGCTTATCCCTTCTCCTTGATCACCCGCTGCTCTCAGCTCTCCTGATGGCTATCAGACCAACTAGTGGGATTTGGGCTAAGCCGTTGCCCATACAACGGTCAAGTGGTTTGCACGACAAGAAGCTAGGTGAGATGACACATCAACTTGGTCCTTAGGGGTGACAAGATGGATAACTCCCTTCCTCGCTCTACCACACAGGTACGAGCACACCCTCGGCAATTCACACAGAAATGCCATCCATCCCATCTGACTCGTCTTTCAAACCACATTTTATCCCTTCCCACACACACACACACACACACTTTCCTTATGAAACCAGGTGATCAAGGTATGGTTATCACAAATAGGGTGGCTATCCTACCATGTTTTCAGCAAGCAAAGCCATGCAATTTTAGAAAACAGGCCACTGGGTTGCGTTTATAAAAACTAGGACAGAAACATGCATCAAAGGGCGGGATTGAACTTGCATCATCAAACCCCTGCGGAAGGTCCTGATCGAAGCACTGTCCCTCGGGCTCGGGATCGCAGAACTGGTCCTCGTTCGCCTGGTCACAGTCGGGACCTTCCTCGTTCACTCCGTGTCCTAAGGCGCAAACAAACAGACACACAATCAAGCGAAAGAACTAAAAGCTTTCATCGTTGAGCTTGAATCGGAAATAATTTATTTACGGAGTTAGGGGTAATATTTTTGGGTGGTTTCTTAATGGCATGGCTAGAACTATACTAGAAAGGGCGTGGTAAAGTTTCGGGTCGATCGGAGATCGTTTCGCACATAAAATGACGAGGTAAAGAGGGGTTCAAGGGTTAAACAGGGGCCCAGGGGCTCATTTGTAAGTTTTTTGAAAAGAGAGGGGCTTGTTTGTGAATCCTAGAAACATTGGGGGTACAACAGAAAGTATGAGGGGTCTCTTTGAAAATAAACCTACATAGTGGAAGGGTCTTGTTTGGAAAAATAGTAAAGAGGGGGGGCCTTCCTGCAAAAGTGTACAAAGGGTGGGGGCCCTTAACCGGATAGGGGGAAATGGGAGGGGCTTAAGGGCAAAATTGCCCCTTTCTTCCTCCTCTTGCTAGCAGGAAACAGAGGAGGGGAGGGGGAGGTCCAGCGCCGGCCAATCTCGGCGGCCCGGGGCCCGATAGCGGCTCGGGGTTGGGGGGAAAGGGAGAGGGGGAGGAGGGGGTCCATTCCGGGCCTTACTTCGGGCGGGGGTGGCGCGAGGCAGCCGGCCGATGGGGCGGGCGGCGGCGGGCAGTGCGGGCCGGCAGGGCGGTGAGGGGGCCTGGGAAGGGAGCTGGGGGGCGGCGGCGCGGGTTGTGGGGGTGCCGGGGTGCGGGGGGGGGGGGCTATTTATAGGCGGCCGTGGTGGAGGAGCGGGCGGGCGGCTGGTGGCCGGCGGGGCGGCTCCGGGGCGGCCATTAATGGCGCTCGGCGTGCAGCAAGGCGCAAGCGCCGAGGGCGGCGTCGAGCACGTGGGGGAGGGGCTGGGTGCTGTGCGGCACAGGGCGACGGCGCGAGCGGTGAGGCGGGGCGCTAGCGGCGGCGGGGCGGCGAGCCGTGCAGCGCGTGCGTGCCGCGGTACGGCCGGACGCGTGCGAGTGCGCAGTTCGGCGGTGCGCGCGCGTACGGCGGCGTGCGCGGCCGGGAACGGGGCAACGTGGCTGGGGCCGGAGGCCGGGCGGCGTGTGGCAGCACCAACCTGAATTATACCGGCTCAAGTACGCTAGTCCTCCCTGGAGGGCTAACTCGTACTTCAAACAGTATAATACTATTGGTCTGTCGGGTAACGTCCCGATAAACCACCGAACTCAGGATCCAACAAGGTACCTCACACGAAGGTGAGTCCAGAGATATAATGCCAAAATAATTTACACCACAGGCAGTTATATTACAAAAAGGTACAAAATAACATTTGTCCTCACTGAGGAGAGTTTATTACAATACAAGTTCAAGTTTCTAGTTAAAGCAGCGGAATTTGAAAAGCGGAGTCAATATACACGGCGTCATTACAGATATTATGCTAGCCCTGGCATAATATCACTCGGCGGGGTCTGTGTTGGCCGGGGACGGATCCCATTCCACGGACCAACCATCAGGCAAAGGGTAAGGCCATGGTGTAATGAACGCTGGCTCATCAGAAGGGTTACCTGAAGTAAATCAACAAAGCAAGGCTGAGTATACTAATACTCAGCAAGACTTACCCGGAATTGGGTATATCTTAGCCCATAACTAGACTCATGATGGCTTTTAGCTTTGAGTAGGGTTTTCAGCTGAAAAGCAACAAAGAGTAGATCCTTATTTTCAATTTTTAGCTTTCAGGTTCTAGTTGTTTAACCATTCTAGGTAAGCACCTATATCTATCCAAATATGGTAGAATCTTTACTCAAACATCATCTTTAGTAATCACATAATTGCTCTTGTTACTCTATGTGATAAAGGGGATAAGCAGTCTCATACATCGTGAGAGGCGGACGATTCTGAATCGAGATTCAACCCTTGCAAGGTAAACCTAACTCACACGCTTGGAACACCACAGGGTCGTTCCGAAGCAACCGTTTGCCTTTCATTCCGACTCGTGGATCAGTGCCACCACAAGCGACTGCAGGTCATACGCACTACAAAAGTGCAGGACGTACGTCTGTAGCGCGACTACAAAACCCGTACTCCTGGTTGCCCAGCAACACGTATGCCTACACGTCGAACAAAGTAACCAAAAGAAGCAAATACATGTGGTGGGGGGTATGTCCACTCCTCGGGCCGATCGGTTACTAGGCTTACCGCTTACCATATTTCACGGCATGTGGCTAGTACTTTCAAACGCTTAACCACCGCTACCACACACTGCGACCTTATCAAATTCCACAACACAGACGGGGTATCATCTCAATCATGATACCTCACAACTCCCGTCCGGCATCCTTATAGTGATAACAGGAATGTAAACATTACAATTCCTATATCGCGCGAGTGACAGGAAATCACTCGACTTCTACCGGTCCTATAAGCAGAGCAGCTAGTCAGACTCCAGTTCTAGTGTTCAATACATTGGTTCCTAGAATAATGCAACTAAGTTTTCCAAACAACTCCTAAGAACCTAATGCATAATATATATATAAATAATATAGGTTGCAGTGTATTAAAGTAGAGGTCATGTCCGGGGCTTGCCTTCGCTGGTGGGGTTGGGGTTAGTCAAAATATTTTCTTCCGAACCTTGGTTCGGGGCTTCAGAGAAATCCGCAACAAGAGTCCCGGGGTCTTCCAAATAAACTTCTTCTTGTTCCGGGATCAGTTGATAATCCCTGTCAGCGAGAGTGGTCGAGTCTACATGAGATGCAAATTACAAGTTATGGAATGCTTTTACTTTTATTTTACTTCCCGATAAAGTTGCAATCCAATATAAATAACATCTCATTTTGATATATTTCCTAATTATCCTGTACTGGGCAGTCATTTATTGAGCACTAATAAGTTTACTGAGATTCATTAAACAATAAATTTAGCTAGGTTAAGTGTTCAATTAGTAGCATGGGGCAACAGGTGGTGTGGTTCCCATTAACATTTATATTAAAAGCTTTACATAGTAACCTCTCAATTTATATGATTTTTAAGTTACCATTACCTTAAAAATCACATATATTATATCTAATTTAATTAACATCTAAGTCTTGGTTGAAAATTTTAATAACATGTTATAATCTTACAAAACAGGACCTTATTCTATTTTCATGATTTTAGAACATTTAAAACTGTATTTATTAATTATACTAAGGAAACTACTCTTTATTCCTAATAAAATTTATACAACAAGAAAATAATACTAGAGTATAAGGTTAAATATTTTTCTTCAATTCTTCATGCTAAAATAAAATTATCAGCACTGGTTTTATTAATTTATCATTTTTCTATGAATTACTATGTATTTCTTGAGCCTACAAGCAATTAACTTTGATATTTAAATTAGATCATCAAACATTCAAAAACTGAAGTCGACCCTTAAAGAAAAGTTTCAGATCTTTGTCTAAAGATTCCAACAAAATTTAGTTTACTATTTTATGATTTTTCCTTGAGGAGATATGGTATTTCTAAGTTGACAGCAAAAATTACATAAGGAGGTCCCTGGGCACTATTCCTCTGAGTCTATGGCTTTGCAGGAAACCCCCTGGGTTTCTGAATCTTCTAACCCGAGGTTCCTGGCCGTGAACCCGAACAGAGCGAGATAGGGACGGCCGTGTTCCGGCGACGGTGGTCACCGGCGGTGAGGTCTGAGGAGAGGAAAAGGAACAGGAGCTCACGAGGGTTCTTATGCACCACGTGTCGAGAGCTGAGGTGGTCGGATGGGTAGAGTTCGACGGAGACCCGAGACGACGGCGGCGGGGTCAACGTCGATGGCGAGGCTCCGGCGATGAACGTTGGCCAGTAACCTGCGCATGAAAACCAGTGAGTCCCGGGGAACGTGTTCGTGCAAACAATTAGAAGAAAACGTGCTGGATCGAGGGAACTCGACGGAGACCGATGCGGCGGCGGCGAGGAAGAACGCCGGCGAGCGTCGGGAAAGCACTGTGATGCACTAAAGAGCCAAGGGATGGGTCGTACAGCTTCAGGGTGATGATGTGGTGCTGTTTAGGGTGATGTGGTGGCTCGGGATTGCTTGAGGGGTGCTGCCCACGGTGAGGCCGAGGGCGGCGGCGGATGGTGCTCGTCGGCGACGAGTTTTCAATGGAAATTGGAGGGCCACGAGTGGTCGAGGAGCACCAGTGGACTACGGAAAAGCTTGTGCAAGTGCTGGCTGGGGCGGAGGTGGTCCGGTGTGGGCTGCCCACGGGCGGGTGGTGCACGGCCGGAGGGGAAGAAGACGACGGCGAGGAAATGCAGTTCAGTTTCTGAAAATTGGACGCTGGGAGTAGCAGCACAGCATGTGGGTGTGGATGTAGTGCTGCTGCGCGCGAGGGAGAGGGAATTAAGGCACCGGGGTGGCCTGTCCACGACGACCAGGAGGTGGCGGCCGGCGGTAGCCTCGGGTTGCCGTGGCGCGCGCACGTGAGGCCAGGAGGGGAGAGAAAAGAAGTCGAGACCGGGAGGGGATGACGCGTGGGAGGTTGTAGCAGCTGGAGGTGGCGCTCGGGTGGTCTGCGCCGGCGGTGAGCGGCGGTGGCAGGGCGGAGCAGGAGGGGGAAGCGGCGCGGCCAGAGGAGGAAGAAGCAGAGGGATGTCAGGAGGACTTGTTCGAAATTTCCAAAGAGTTCAGGGAGCCCTCTGTAAACTAAAATTTTCCCACTGCTACAAAGATCAAATGGAAAAGTGCTCTACATGAAAGTTGTAGAGAATTTCAAATCCTTCAAGATTGCTTTAAGGTTCAAGTTCAAAATCTCAAAGAATATAGTTTTATTTAAAACTTTAGAGCACCATTCTAATTATAAACTTTGTTTTGTAATTCAACATAATGCTTTAATGCTTAGGGTCTTTTTTGCAAGTTTTCCTGCAGTAATCATTACTAGTTCTTTTTACACTTTAGTCCTTAGGTAAAACTAAGTTTTACTTTTATCTTTTTACCATTTCACATGTAAGTCCTTATATGTTTATATTAATTACACAAAGGTCCTTAATTTCATATAAAGTTTATTTCCCTTTGTGTTTATTTAACCTTTGCTCTTTTCTTTGCTATAGCCATCTGAAATTTGACATTTAAGAACATTTTCACACACTTGCACATGAGAATTTATAAAACTTATAATTTACAAATATACCCTTATTGCTTTGTACAACTTGTATACACTATCCTGCTTACATATAATATACCCAAACTTAGTATCTAGTTGTCTAACTACCTGGATATCACAGCCTTCCCCCCTTAAAAAGAATCTCGTCCCGAGATTCCGAAGCTGAACAGAAATGGATAATTAGATTTGGGGATTGGCTTGAAGGAAGTCTGAAAAATTCCGTTGAAGATAAGACTCAGTTTCCCAAGTCGCTTCTTCTTCGGTGTGATGATCCCACAAGATCTTGTACATCTTAATTGCCCTTCTTCTGGTGAATCTTTCCTTAGTATCCAAAATTCGAAGAGGTTGTTCGATGTACGACAAATCAGGTTCAATCTCAAGGGTACCTGTCTCAACGATTTCTGTGGGTACTTTGACACACTTCTTAAGTTGAGAGATGTGAAAGACATCGTGAATAGCCGCCCATTGAGATGGAAGACGAAGTCTGTAAGCCACTGGGCCACAAACATCAAGAATTTCAAAGGGTCCGACATACCGAGGTGCTAACTTCCCCTTTATGCCAAAGCGTTGGACGCCTTTGGTAGGTGATACTCGGAGATAGACAAAATCTCCTATCTGGAATTGCAGAGGTTTCCTCCTCTTATCTGCATAACTCTTTTGTCTGGACTGAGCGGTTTTAAGATTTGATTGAATAACCTTAACCTTATCTTCGGCTTCAACAACTAGGTCTGGTCCGAAGACTTTGCGTTCACCGGTCTCTGACCAACTCAAAGGAGTTCGGCATCTGCGACCATATAACGCTTCGAAAGGAGCCATTTGAAGACTAGCTTGGTAACTGTTGTTGTAAGCAAATTCAGCTAGACCAAGACACTTGTCCCAACTTGTACCATAATGAATAATACAAGCTCGAAGCATGTCTTCAAGAATTTGGTTAACTCGCTCAGTTTGCCCATCAGTTTGGGGGTGATATGCAGAACTTCGAATCAATTTGGTCCCTAGAGCTGATTGCAATTGCTCCCAGAACCGTGCGATAAATTGGGGCCCACGATCAGATATGATAGTTTTCGGAACCCCATGCAATCGAACGATTTGTTCCAGATAGACTTCGACATACTTCTTAGCAGAGTAAGTGGTATGCACCGGAAGAAAATGAGCTGTTTTTGTGAGTCTATCGATGATTACCCATATGGAGTCATGTTTTTGAGATGTGTTGGGAAGACCGACAATGAAATCCATACTAATGTCTTCCCATTTCCATGACGGAATGGGTAATGGCTGAAGTGTACCAGAAGCCTTGAGATGACTGGTTTTGACTCTCTGGCATGTATCGCACTCAGACACATATTTGGCAATTTCTCTCTTCATTCTGGTCCACCAAAAATGTTGCCGAAGATCGTGATACATCTTGGTGCTACCAGGATGAATAGAGAATTTGGACAAATGTGCTTCGTCGAGGATTTGCTTACGAAGTTGATGATCCTTAGGCACAACAAGTCGATCGTTGAACCATAGGACTCCTTGACTATCAGTGTGAAAACACCGATACTTAGCTTCTCCCTGGGATAGCTTGGATTTAATAATTTTGACACCCTCATCATGTAGCTGCGACATGACGATCTTATCCCGCAAAGTAGACTCAACGGAGATCAAGTTTAAACTACCTTGGGGAATAATCTCCAGATTGAGTCTCCGCATTTGATGGCAAAGAGTGTCATTAAAAGTGGACATGGTTAGACAGTAACAATGTGACTTGCGGCTAAGTGCATCCGCAACCACATTAGCTTTGCCCGGATGATAATGTACCTCAAGGTCATAATCCTTGATTAGCTCCAACCAACGCCTTTGCCTCATATTTAAATCAGCCTGAGTGAAAATATACTTGAGGCTCTTATGGTCAGTGTAAATGTTACACTTAGCGCCCATAAGATGATGTCTCCAGATCTTGAGAGCATGAATAACTGCTGCCAATTCAAGATCATGTGTTGGATAATTTTGCTCATGAGTCCGAAGTGCTCGGGATGCATAAGCAATAACCCGGTTGTTTTGCATAAGAACACAACCAAGGCCAATTCCAGAAGCGTCGCAGTAGACATCAAAAGGCTGGTTACTATCTGGCTGAGCTAGTACTGGAGCAGTCGTCAGAAGTTTTCTTAAAGTGTGAAATGCTTCCTCACACTTCTCGTCCCAACGGAACTTAACTTCTTTCTTGAGTAGCTCAGTCATGGGTTTAGCTATCTTGGAGAAGTTTGGAATGAATCGGCGATAATAACCTGCCAATCCAAGAAAACTTCGTATTTGATGGACTGAAGTAGGAGGATTCCAGTCCATAACTTCTTGAACTTTGATTGGATCAACCGATATGCCTTGACTAGAAATAGTATGTCCCAAAAATTTCACACTATTTAGCCAGAATTCACATTTTGAAAATTTGGCATAAAGGCGATGATCCCGTAATCGTTGAAGAACGACACGTAAATGATCAGCATGGTCTTCTTTGGTTCTGGAGTATATCAGAATATCATCGATGAAGACCACAACGAATTTATCAAGCTCCGGCATAAATACGGAATTCATGAGATACATGAAATATGCCGGTGCATTAGTAAGTCCAAATGACATGACCAGATATTCATAAAGTCCATATCTGGTTGAGAAGGCCGTTTTTGGAATGTCACTAGGTCTGATCTTGATTTGATGATAACCAGAGCGTAAATCAATCTTAGAAAAGACCTTTGCTCCAGCTAATTGATCAAATAAGATATCAATGCGGGGAAGGGGATACTTATTTTTGATGGTAACCGCATTGAGTGGACGGTAGTCGACACATAGCCTTAGACTATCATCTTTCTTCTTGACAAAAAGAGCAGAACAACCCCAAGGTGAAGCACTGGGGCGTATATAACCCTTATCAAGAAGATCTTGGAGCTGGATTTTCAATTCTGCCAACTCATTTGGAGGCATGCGATACGGCCTTTTTGAAATTGGAGCAGTGCCAGGTTGAAGTTCAATGATGAACTCGATGTCTCGATCTGGTGGCATTCCAGGCAGATCGTCGGGAAAGACATCGGAAAATTCACATACTATCGGAATATCCTTGACTTTAATATCTGTGATAGCATATGTGCAGGGGTGCAGATACCCTGGCTGGGGCAGATAAAGAGTGGTAATCCCATAGTATGGTGAATTGATTTCAACCACTCGGGAACAGATATCTAACCGGACTTGATGCTTAGTCATCCAGTCTGTCCTAAGTATAATATCGATACCCTCCAAACTTATTAACACCAAATCAGTTTTTATTTCTATACTACCTAACTGAATTGGCACATATCTACTTATTCGGTTGGAAGTAGTATTTCCTCCAGGGGTAGTGATCATATATGACCCCTGGATAGGACAAGATTCAAGTTCTAGTCGGGTTCCACAGTTGTTACTAATAAAGCTATGTGTTGCTCCGGAATCGAATAAAGTAACAACTGGTTTATGGTAAATAGAAAATGTACCCGACATGACAGGAGCTCCATCTGGAAGTTCCGCCAGAGTGGTGAAGTTAATCCGTCCTTGACGAACTTGCATCACCGGCTTCTTTCCCTTATTCTGGTTTCGCTGGGTGGAGCTCTGCCCTTGATTGGATTTCTTAGGCCGCGGGCAATCTCGGATGAGATGATCCGCACTTCCGCAATTGTAGCAGCGATAGTTGTTGCCTTTCTGTGGCACTTGCGGAATATTTGGCCGTTGGCCAGATTGTTGTGCTTGTTGCGGTGGCACAGGAGGTCTGAACCTTCCTTGCTGCTGAGGCGGCCTAAAAACCAATCTTCCCGTAGGGGCATTGCGTTGTGGTGCTCTGGGCGGCGTATTGGGAACAACCCGATACCTCGGTGGTTGAGCACTCGAGGTCCCAGCAGGGTTCTTCCGCTTCTTCTCGGCAGAATGCGCCACAATGCAGTCTTCTTGAGTTAAGGCCATGTTAACCAACTCACTGAAAGTAGTAGCCCTCACAAGGTTCAGGCGTTCCTTGAGTTTGGTGCTCAGGCCTCGGCGAAAACGGTCTTGTTTCTTGGTATCATTATCTGCGTGATACCCTGCATACTGGCACAGATGATTGAAATTCTGTGCGTACTGCAAAACTGTATTGGCACCTTGGGTAAGAGCCAGGAACTCGTTAAGCTTTCGCTCTAATAATCCTGCGGGTATATAATGTGCTCGGAAGGCAACCCGGAATTCCTCCCATGTGATGACATGCCCTGCCGGTTGCATGGCATAAAAATTGTCCCACCAGATTCTAGCAGCACCACGAAGTTGTTGAGCAGCAAAGGAAGCCTTGCTAGAATCCGCACATGGTATGGTCAGGAGAGCGAACTTCGACTCAATGATGTGGAGCCAAGCATCGGCATCTAATGGTTCCTCGGCCTTACTGAAGAAAGGCGGCTGGGTACTGAGGAAATCTTGGTAGCTAGCCACAGGAGGATTACGATCATCCCGGCCTCCTCGGAATTGTTGCTGCTGATTCTGCTGTGCTTGGACTAGCAAATTAAGCAATTCCGTTTGCCGAGCCATGACTTCGGCAAGGTTGGGAGGAGGTGGTGGTGGTTGCTGAGAACCACTGGCCTGATCAGCCCGGAAACCCTCCGGGGTTCCTCGTGTAGCTCCAACCATCTGAAATAAAGGAGATGTCCATTATTAACCCTCTATCCTTACTCCCAATTTCAGAAGACATAAACAATGCATATATTCCGCACAACCATCTCATCTCAGAATTAAAGATAATGAACAAGATGATTAAAACCGGAAATTATATTACATTGGTGACTCAGCTAGTTCCCACTTCGCATATCGAAGGCTTACTACATAGGCCATCTATGTTACATCAAATGGCGCGAGGTTTGACTACTTAAACTATTACATGCCCTTAGATTACATTTCGAAAGTCGACGATTTACTAAAAATCGTCGAAATTTCCTACAGAAGATTGACTGCCAGAAAGAGAGTGATGGGGACTAAGAATAGGATCCCCATGCTCAGAATCAATCTCTGAGATACCCTCAATCTCCTCAGGGTCTTCTTCTTCTTCTTCAGGTACTATGGGTATAGCAGGAAGGATGGGTTGCTGCTGCAATTCTTCAATATGAGCCTGGGCATCATCCGCTTCGAGCATCAGATCATGAATATGCTCTTGTAGAAATTCTATAACAGCGTCACGTTGAGTGATAAGATGATCACTCTCAATGATCTGATCTTCGTGGTGAAGAATTGTTTCATCCCTAGCTGCAATAATTTCATCCTTTTGCGTTACCAAAGCTTGTAACTCCTCTATTTGGGTTACTTGGTGATCAGCATTCCGATAGTGGCTTTGAGCCACACCAGTTATCTGACTTACCCCATGACGCAATAGCATCTGGTAATGGTATTGCACATCCATAAACCTGGTAATGATACGGACGGTTTCTTCAGCCACATCTCCTAGCAAATGACCATAATGGTCTGTCCGAACATCCCAGTCCGAATTACTCGGGTCTATGGTAGGAAATAACCCAATAGGATATGCAGCAACTTCAATCGGATGTTGATTGCAGAAGAGTTTGATTCCTTCTAAAGCAGCAGTTTCAAGAGTATCCACTAGACGATATCCAACCACTTCCACTTCTATGGGAGGCCATAAGGAGCGGAAAGGGTGTTGAGGAATTATCATCTTAACCCTGCAACGGAAAACTCCTTCTTCAAGATACTCTACCCCATCATACAGAGGAGGCTCTGTATAATGAAACATACTCAAGGATTCCCACAAAAGACGAGGAAACCCTTCCCAATGTAAGCCATTGGTGTGAAAGTGCCCCTCCTGATCCCAAAAGGTACTAGTAGGAGCTGCCATCTGCGACAATAATGCAAATGGTAAGATATTTTTACCCTGTTGAGAAAGCTTACAAGGTAAAATGGATTAAGATAGCTATTTCTGATAACAGCAAAGGCTGGAAATCAGATGGATACCTAAGATACCCAACTAAGGATTCTTACTTACCCAAATTAAGAAATACCAACATGTTGCCTATTTCTTAGGAAGCATCAATTTAAACATTCAATTTAGTTGATTATAAGATTTACGCATGCACGTACTAAGCGATCTCACGACTAAAAATAACTGCCAAGTAATCTTGGTCTTACGTGGTTAGTTACGGTGGCACAATATAATTACGTCTCTCCCTATTAACTAGTCGATAAACCTTATCCGTCCTAATTTCGGAATCGTGGTTAGTGTACCTGCAGAAAACCACAATGCATATATATCCAATGAACTTTTCATGCCAGCATGTCATGAAAGCGTCCCCATTCATTACTGCTCACTATAGAAGCAGCATCTGTACAATTACCGCCGTACAGACAACGTTAACATACGTTATTGGATAACGTATTCACGGGGTACCGCAAAATGCGGGGGTATGAACAGCGATCGCCATACCCTGCGCCGAACCATATACTCCCAATGTAGTCAACCGAGGTTGGTACATTGGCAGCATCTCAAGTAGGCCACTGCTTGAGAAACAGCGTTCGGTTCGCATCACCGACGGGAAGGCCAAGCTCCCTCAGTTGGCTGAGGATTCTTACCTTCTTACCTCCCGATCGAAGATGTCGTTACATAACTGTAAAGTTGAATTGTGCATGAAATTAAATTTCAACTGAAAAGTAATGCTGGAAGTTAGCCCTATATATATTTATATTACAGCCACCTTTAATTCCCATAATAGTATTATTACCCTAGGGCTTACGTACTATACATAATCCTTATCGAACCAAAGTAGTTTGCAAATACTTGATTTATGAAATTTATACTAAAAATTACTTTTTAAGGCTAATTATGTCTCCAGGGTACACTTGTTAGCTCTGATACCAGCTGTGGCAGCACCAACCTGAATTATACCGGCTCAAGTACGCTAGTCCTCCCTGGAGGGCTAACTCGTACTTCAAACGGTATAATACTATTGGTCTGTCGGGTAACGTCCCGATAAACCACCGAACTCAGGATCCAACAAGGTACCTCACACGAAGGTGAGTCCAGAGATATAATGCCAAAATAATTTACACCACAGGCAGTTATATTACAAAAAGGTACAAAATAACATTTGTCCTCACTGAGGAGAGTTTATTACAATACAAGTTCAAGTTTCTAGTTAAAGCAGCGGAATTTGAAAAGCGGAGTCAATATACACGGCGTCATTACAGATATTATGCTAGCCCTGGCATAATATCACTCGGCGGGGTCTGTGTTGGCCGGGGACGGATCCCATTCCACGGACCAACCATCAGGCAAAGGGTAAGGCCATGGTGTAATGAACGCTGGCTCATCAGAAGGGTTACCTGAAGTAAATCAACAAAGCAAGGCTGAGTATACTAATACTCAGCAAGACTTACCCGGAATTGGGTATATCTTAGCCCATAACTAGACTCATGATGGCTTTTAGCTTTGAGTAGGGTTTTCAGCTGAAAAGCAACAAAGAGTAGATCCTTATTTTCAATTTTTAGCTTTCAGGTTCTAGTTGTTTAACCATTCTAGGTAAGCACCTATATCTATCCAAACATGGTAGAATCTTTACTCAAACATCATCTTTAGTAATCACATAATTGCTCTTGTTACTCTATGTGATAAAGGGGATAAGCAGTCTCATACATCGTGAGAGGCGGACGATTCTGAATCGAGATTCAACCCTTGCAAGGTAAACCTAACTCACACGCTTGGAACACCACAGGGTCGTTCCGAAGCAACCGTTTGCCTTTCATTCCGACTCGTGGATCAGTGCCACCACAAGCGACTGCAGGTCATACGCACTACAAAAGTGCAGGACGTACGTCTGTAGCGCGACTACAAAACCCGTACTCCTGGTTGCCCAGCAACACGTATGCCTACACGTCGAACAAAGTAACCAAAAGAAGCAAATACATGTGGTGGGGGGTATGTCCACTCCTCGGGCCGATCGGTTACTAGGCTTACCGCTTACCATATTTCACGGCATGTGGCTAGTACTTTCAAACGCTTAACCACCGCTACCACACACTGCGACCTTATCAAATTCCACAACACAGACGGGGTATCATCTCAATCATGATACCTCACAACTCCCGTCCGGCATCCTTATAGTGATAACAGGAATGTAAACATTACAATTCCTATATCGCGCGAGTGACAGGAAATCACTCGACTTCTACCGGTCCTATAAGCAGAGCAGCTAGTCAGACTCCAGTTCTAGTGTTCAATACATTGGTTCCTAGAATAATGCAACTAAGTTTTCCAAACAACTCCTAAGAACCTAATGCATAATATATATATAAATAATATAGGTTGCAGTGTATTAAAGTAGAGGTCATGTCCGGGGCTTGCCTTCGCTGGTGGGGTTGGGGTTAGTCAAAATATTTTCTTCCGAACCTTGGTTCGGGGCTTCAGAGAAATCCGCAACAAGAGTCCCGGGGTCTTCCAAATAAACTTCTTCTTGTTCCGGGATCAGTTGATAATCCCTGTCAGCGAGAGTGGTCGAGTCTACATGAGATGCAAATTACAAGTTATGGAATGCTTTTACTTTTATTTTACTTCCCGATAAAGTTGCAATCCAATATAAATAACATCTCATTTTGATATATTTCCTAATTATCCTGTACTGGGCAGTCATTTATTGAGCACTAATAAGTTTACTGAGATTCATTAAACAATAAATTTAGCTAGGTTAAGTGTTCAATTAGTAGCATGGGGCAACAGGTGGTGTGGTTCCCATTAACATTTATATTAAAAGCTTTACATAGTAACCTCTCAATTTATATGATTTTTAAGTTACCATTACCTTAAAAATCACATATATTATATCTAATTTAATTAACATCTAAGTCTTGGTTGAAAATTTTAATAACATGTTATAATCTTACAAAACAGGACCTTATTCTATTTTCATGATTTTAGAACATTTAAAACTGTATTTATTAATTATACTAAGGAAACTACTCTTTATTCCTAATAAAATTTATACAACAAGAAAATAATACTAGAGTATAAGGTTAAATATTTTTCTTCAATTCTTCATGCTAAAATAAAATTATCAGCACTGGTTTTATTAATTTATCATTTTTCTATGAATTACTATGTATTTCTTGAGCCTACAAGCAATTAACTTTGATATTTAAATTAGATCATCAAACATTCAAAAACTGAAGTCGACCCTTAAAGAAAAGTTTCAGATCTTTGTCTAAAGATTCCAACAAAATTTAGTTTACTATTTTATGATTTTTCCTTGAGGAGATATGGTATTTCTAAGTTGACAGCAAAAATTACATAAGGAGGTCCCTGGGCACTATTCCTCTGAGTCTATGGCTTTGCAGGAAACCCCCTGGGTTTCTGAATCTTCTAACCCGAGGTTCCTGGCCGTGAACCCGAACAGAGCGAGATAGGGACGGCCGTGTTCCGGCGACGGTGGTCACCGGCGGTGAGGTCTGAGGAGAGGAAAAGGAACAGGAGCTCACGAGGGTTCTTATGCACCACGTGTCGAGAGCTGAGGTGGTCGGATGGGTAGAGTTCGACGGAGACCCGAGACGACGGCGGCGGGGTCAACGTCGACGGCGAGGCTCCGGCGATGAACGTCGGCCAGTAACCTGCGCATGAAAACCAGTGAGTCCCGGGGAACGTGTTCGTGCAAACAATTAGAAGAAAACGTGCTGGATCGAGGGAACTCGACGGAGACCGATGCGGCGGCGGCGAGGAAGAACGCCGGCGAGCGTCGGGAAAGCACTGTGATGCACTAAAGAGCCAAGGGATGGGTCGTACAGCTTCAGGGTGATGATGTGGTGCTGTTTAGGGTGATGTGGTGGCTCGGGATTGCTTGAGGGGTGCTGCCCACGGTGAGGCCGAGGGCGGCGGCGGATGGTGCTCGTCGGCGACGAGTTTTCAATGGAAATTGGAGGGCCACGAGTGGTCGAGGAGCACCAGTGGACTACGGAAAAGCTTGTGCAAGTGCTGGCTGGGGCGGAGGTGGTCCGGTGTGGGCTGCCCACGGGCGGGTGGTGCACGGCCGGAGGGGAAGAAGACGACGGCGAGGAAATGCAGTTCAGTTTCTGAAAATTGGACGCTGGGAGTAGCAGCACAGCATGTGGGTGTGGATGTAGTGCTGCTGCGCGCGAGGGAGAGGGAATTAAGGCACCGGGGTGGCCTGTCCACGACGACCAGGAGGTGGCGGCCGGCGGTAGCCTCGGGTTGCCGTGGCGCGCGCACGTGAGGCCAGGAGGGGAGAGAAAAGAAGTCGAGACCGGGAGGGGATGACGCGTGGGAGGTTGTAGCAGCTGGAGGTGGCGCTCGGGTGGTCTGCGCCGGCGGTGAGCGGCGGTGGCAGGGCGGAGCAGGAGGGGGAAGCGGCGCGGCCAGAGGAGGAAGAAGCAGAGGGATGTCAGGAGGACTTGTTCGAAATTTCCAAAGAGTTCAGGGAGCCCTCTGTAAACTAAAATTTTCCCACTGCTACAAAGATCAAATGGAAAAGTGCTCTACATGAAAGTTGTAGAGAATTTCAAATCCTTCAAGATTGCTTTAAGGTTCAAGTTCAAAATCTCAAAGAATATAGTTTTATTTTAAACTTTAGAGCACCATTCTAATTATAAACTTTGTTTTGTAATTCAACATAATGCTTTAATGCTTAGGGTCTTTTTTGCAAGTTTTCCTGCAGTAATCATTACTAGTTCTTTTTACACTTTAGTCCTTAGGTAAAACTAAGTTTTACTTTTATCTTTTTACCATTTCACATGTAAGTCCTTATATGTTTATATTAATTACACAAAGGTCCTTAATTTCATATAAAGTTTATTTCCCTTTGTGTTTATTTAACCTTTGCTCTTTTCTTTGCTATAGCCATCTGAAATTTGACATTTAAGAACATTTTCACACACTTGCACATGAGAATTTATAAAACTTATAATTTACAAATATACCCTTATTGCTTTGTACAACTTGTATACACTATCCTGCTTACATATAATATACCCAAACTTAGTATCTAGTTGTCTAACTACCTGGATATCACACGGCGTGGTGAGCGACGGGCGGCACGGCGGGCGGCGCGGTCACGCGATGCACGCGCTGGGCGTGCGTGCGTGGGCCGTGCGTGCGCGCGAGGGGAAGGAGGTGGCCGTGGCTCGGAAGCCAAGCAGGAGGGAAAAGAGGAAAGGAAGAAAGAGAAGGAAGAAAGGAAAGAAGGAGAGGAAAAGAAAAGGGAAAAAAAGGGAAGAAATAGAAGAGGGAGGAAAAGGGAAAAAGAAGAGGGGGAGAGAGAGAGATCGCGTCGGCGTCGATCGCGGCGGCGACCGCGGCCGGTCGGCCACGCGCGCGACATTCGTGCGCTGCGCGAGGGGAAAGGGATTGCGCCGGCGCTGATTGCGGAAAGCGGTCGCGCGCGGTCGTCGGACCGCCGAGCGGTGCGGGATGGGACAGCGGCGAAGAAAAAGAGGGTACAGACATTGGAAAAGGGGTCGGGGCTAGGGTTTTGACGACTAACAGTTTTTAAACGAAGCACTCTAGCGCGTGATTCAATTCGGTAAATTTTCAGGGCGTCACACGGTGCCAACCCCACCCGCGGCGGGAGTCACCGTAGTCGAGGTCGACGACCTCGCGGTGGACACTGACGCCGTCGCATGGCACATTGATGCGCACCTCGGGCTCGAGCTAGAGCTCGAGGAGTACCGGCGCACATTCTATGTGCTGGCGAACGTGATTTCTGGAACCCGAGCGTTCCTCTCCCCTACAGGTTGAGGAACGCGGCGGCTTTTTTCGAGCTGTAGATCACAAAGCGAATGCGCCAGGCGTCCCGCCCGCGTCCGGCATTCATCGGGACAGCGGACTACGCCCCGCGTTGATTCACGGCCTCCTCGAGGGAGAGTCGTGCGACTCAAGCTCCGAATCCTCGTGGTAGGGCAACATGGTGCACGCGATGGGGGTGGACCCGACGGTAGGAGCTGGCGACATGCTGGCAAACCTTCTGGCAAAGTGCATGCCGGAGGAGCAAGCCGCCTACAAGCAGGAAAGGCTCAAGCGCACCAAGGCCCGCGCGGCGGACGACGAGCGCGAACATGCCAAACATGCTTGGGCGGCCAACGCGCGTTCGACGACCACACCACGCACCGCCGCTGCGCGTGTGAAAGCCCGTCCGACCGAGAGCAAGATCCTGCGCGACAAGCACGGTACACCCTACTTCCCGCGAGCAAGCCAGAACATCGCCGCCGCCGTGGCGAAGATGCGCGTGATGCCCCCTTAGGCAACCCCGGAAGGGCAGTGCATCATGGGCGACCTCCATGTCCTGCTGGAAGCGGCGGCGTGCCAGCACGCCGATAGCTTCGAGCAACCTTCGAGCCCCGAGCGTGCGGGCTGCGACCAACATCCGCCGGCGAGGGAGGGGGGGTGGACCTGAGCCAGAGTGGGCGCACGCGAAGGATGCCCGTCATCTCACCGGTCAGCTGCATCAGCTGGCAGCCGGCGTTCGGGCGCGGCCTTGAGCCGCACAGTCCTACCGGTGCTGAGCAGGCTCGGGGGCAACCTTGACGACCGCAACATCATCAATGCCTGAAACCGCGAATGCAAGGATATGGAGCTCGTCAACCCCCACGCCCGGGAGAACCGAGGCCGGCTGCACGGAGTCCCGGGCGCTGACACACCTCGAGCCCTGAGCGGTGCGGGCCACGGGCATTCGGGAGGAGCATCCGTCAAGCCCCCTTCCCGGCACGGTACTGACCTCCGTCCAACCTCACCAAGTATTCGGGAGACACCGACCCCAGTATCTGGCTTGAGGACTACCGCATGGCGTGCCTGATGGGGGCAGCTGACGATGAGCACTTCATCATCCAGTACCTCCCGCTTTACCTCACCGAAAGCGGGCAACACCCGAAACCGACCAGGACGAACGAATCCACCCCAAGAATCCCAACGTCAACACAGCGGCGCCTGGTCACCATCATCAACGATGCAACCAGACGAAAGCGCCCGTGCAAAGGCAACCGGATGCAGGAAATCGGCTCAGATACGCTAGCTAACCCTCTGCACGAGTCCCTGACTCGCCCAGAGGCTCGAGGGCTACACCTAGTGGGTGCGCTCGTGTGCACCCACGTTAGTCTGACCGAAGAAAATCCCGATAGGTCACATCAACCCGGATACAGGATCAGACAATGACGTCTAACCTCCGGGCGAGTCCACAGTACTCCCCTAGGGGCTCGGGGGCTACACCCACTAGGTCCGCTCGTGCGGACCCAGCAGTGACATGCCCGACCCAGCGCGTGCTGGGCTCGGGAAGGCCGCGCCCTAGGCAAGGCAAAGCCCCCGCAGAGCCGTGCGCGGACTCGAGGGCTACTAACAGGGTTAAGTACCACGGTACCACTAAGCATGGTCCTTAGGGACCTAAGTGCGGGTCAACCCATCTCAACCAGACGGCCTGGCCCGGTCAGGTAAGAGCACAGCCAGGAGGGGCCGAATGGCGAGGCGGATCTCGGCGGCCCAGTAGAAAGCCGGGTCCGGGACATGTGGTGGCCTCCCGACCCATAACACGACGGAAGAGGTTGGGAGACCAGGCCAACCCCAGAACCGGACCCAAGCGCAAGGCAACTTGGGGAAAACGCGGGGCGGCTTTAAATGCACCGGCCGTGACAAGATGTGTATGCACGGCCCCCGCCCGACAGCTGGGGCTGGGGCGCCGCCCACGAACAGGAGGAACAAAGGGCGCCCCTAGTCAACCCGATCATCCTGACACCGTGATGTGATTGGCGCTCACGCTGGCCACGCTTCTTCCACACGGCGACGGGACAGCTCGTACCAAGTCACCCTCCGCCATCAAGCCTAGAGAGAGGGTGGCGCGGCGCGCTAGTGGCCCCCACCGTGGACCATGCGGTGAGAAGAGGAGCAGGGCGCCCGACCTCCCAAGCCCGGCGAGGGAGGCCTGGCGTGCCAACCAAGCAAGAGGCCCGCTCCCAACGCATCCGGACGGGGGCGTGCCGCAAGTACGACGGTGCCATCCCCTGCCGCGGGTAGGGGCACGCTGATGTAAGGAAGTGTGAGACGGCGCCACGATTTGGATGGACATGTCATGATACGGGAAGCGGCAAAGCACATCTACCGGAGGGCCCCCTAGATGGACACGTGTAGATCAACTGACCTCGCTCTGGGGGCGTCGACCCTGGGGCTTAGGACACCACCCTCTCTTACACAATGTAGCCCAGCCCATCACCTATATAAGGTGGAGCTGGGCCTTCTCTCTTGGGGACGACATGGAAGAACAAATGCACACTGCTTGCAAGCACCCCGTTGTAAGCACCCAACATTTAAACGTGAGGAATACGAAGACCCACCACCCCATACTGGACGTAGGGCGATTGTCAAAACCGGTCTAAATGCTTGCCTTCGATAATTAGCCACCGAACCACGGAGAAGTGCGGCGCTAAATTTACTAGCCGATGAATTAAACAGCGACACCAGTATAGTCTAAATCCTTGGCCTTCGATTATTAGCCACGAGCCATGGAGAAGTGCGGCGCTAAATTTACTAGCCGGTGAATGAAACAGCGACACCGTTATAGTGTACGGGAACAGGAAATGCTTGTATTCGGCCCTTGTCGACAAATTGGTGGCGTATGAAGCGAGGATCCCTTCTTGTTCTCGGCAGTAGTCACAGTTCACAAATTGATGGCAGTACGAAGCGAGGACCGTTTCTTGATCACTGTAGTAGTCACAATTGCGGCAGGCAACACCTCCGCTGTTGCCTCTCATGTGCACCAGGCAACGATATTCATGGATCCGGCCAGAGAAGGGGCGAGTCAGGTCAGCATGTGAGTTTAGGAGTTTTGTTAAGGCTGCTGCGGAGTGTGCGGTCACGTTGAGGCCGAATCCAACCGGTCGGTTCTCGCGTTTTGAGTTGAGTTTATCCGCGTTGATGTTCCAATCCAATCGGACGTGTTGAGTT
The DNA here is from genome assembly GCF_002211085.1 of Panicum hallii. Taxonomy (NCBI): domain Eukaryota; kingdom Viridiplantae; phylum Streptophyta; class Magnoliopsida; order Poales; family Poaceae; genus Panicum; species Panicum hallii. The sequence goes on along the minus strand of NC_038045.1, from coordinate 27,189,182 downwards.
GAGTAGTTTTGCTTCTCTGTAGTTTTTTTTCTTTCGTTGTTTTCCCGGTCTAGACTTCTTCTGCTTATATAATTGGTAGCTCTCCTGCCTAGTTACTATATAAAAAAGATTGAGCTGGTAATGTTCGATACTTCGATGGGCCTTAGGGTTCTTCATACCTACTATTGGCTAGCTTACCTTAGTGGCAGTATGTTAATGATATAGCCAACGAATACTATGGGCATGTTTGGAAGAGCCATCATCTCTCTTTCTGTTTTCTCTCATTTACCATGTCTGCCCTTAGATCACGTGTAGGGCCGGCTCTTACATGAGACTTCACTTTTCTCTCTTTTTTTTCTTTCCCACATCGGCAAAAATGTCATGTAAGCGGGCTACAAGGTCGCTCTTTAATTATACTTGCTCAAAGGTTACTTTTTTGACTTTTGAGTATGTGCTTTATATCCGTTGCGCTATTGTTTACTGGATGGCTTCCGTAATCATTTCCAGAGACACGTTGAGTGGAATTTAAGCCTTGAAAAAAATATAAAACCTTCTAGAGTAAATTGCATCCACCGCACAACAGCTTGTATGGTTGAATCACTTTGGTCCAACAAGTTGCAAACGTACAATTGGATACATGAACTTGTCAAACTTATTCATGTATGGTATATGCATGTTGTCGAGTGTATCTTTCTGGCAATACCATCCATAATAATTAACAGATTCTCACCAAATTTATACATTTTTATAGTGCTCTAAGCCTGCATATGTATATAGTATAATATGTAGACTAGTTTAGTTTGGTTTGTGGCTAAACTGGATTGGACTTTGATTGGAATGATGAGCCAGCATACTCTGGCGTGACATTTCCACGACACTCCATGTAATAATTGAATTTCCATCTAATAATTGAATTTAGAAAGTGTTTTTCAGGAAGCTACAAGGACATAATGATACATGTCACATAAAAATTTGTATAGTGCCCTGATATGTCTCGATGTTAATCCATCTGGAATCTATGTTTGACAAATTTGCATTTTGGTCCTCCGTATTCTTAAAATTAGTACTTGTGATCTAAGTTACATGAATATAGCAAAATACGCTTGGTGGAATGCATATGAGTATATGATCGTACATGTACAAGCATAACAAGTTCATGTATCTATTTGCATGTTTTGCAACTTGTTGGACCAAAATAATACAGCTGTACAACTGGTGGGTGGAATTTACTCAACTTTCTATTCATCCACTCCTCGGGTCATCCTTGTGATCCTACATGTTCATCGGTCTGAGTTCTCGCAAGAATTGAAATACTCGCTCCCTTTCAAGCACCGCCCATTAATCAGTGATGACTGCAAGTCCAAATCACTACCTGTACTATTAGCAAAGTCCATATACCCCTGAACAATATTACTGTTCACTTAGCCCCTCTGTTGTGCAAAACCAGTGCACTATTCACCTTTGCCCCACTTCTAATCCTGTTTTGCTGACTGGGCGGTGGTTTTGATGACTAATCGTGCCACGTGGGCTGTGTCGTGGCGACAACATTTGAGGTGAAGAAAACCCCCTCCTGCATAGGCCCGGCCCATGTCCTTCCCGTTCGTCGTGTTCTTGGGCGCCTCTGTCTGGGTGCCGAGCATGTCGTCGCCGACCACCACGCCACCAGTGTTCAACGTCGTCGCCAACCACCGCGCCACCAGTGTCACGCGTCGTCGCCACCCACAGTTCCTCGCGCTTGGCGCCGCTAGATGCGCTGCCTTCCTCTTGGCTGTCCATCACTGCCAGATGCCATGGCGCGCTTGCCCCCATCGCCGGGGTTCCACCGGCTTGCTGGGTTGCCGTCGCCTAGGGGTTCAACCACGGCTTTGGCTGGCAACTAAGCTCAGCCACCTACGTGCTGAACCACCATGGGGACAACGATTGCAAGGCCGCACCAATGCAGGACAGGACGACGGGCGGCCAACACTAACAGATCGATCTTCAGAGACACAGAGCTTTAGATAGCAGTAGCTGGCATATTCATATGTAATTGTGACTGAAATGACCAATTGAAAATGTCTTATTTGAGATGAGATTGTAAACTGAGATTCTAAACTGATACGTGAAATTTTTACATATGTTGATATCCAAATAACAGTTGATCACTGATTTGAATGGTACCATAACTAACACATATGTGAAAAGTTTGACAGAACCAAACTTTGACTAAGTTCACCAGATGACAGTAGAAGCTCTCTTGACTAAGTTTGACAGAACTAAACTAGACTAAGTTATATCCAACTAAACACCAGAATCATTTCCTGGTAGAAGCTCTCTTGTTCATTGGGGTAGCCTTGATTGTCGATGATGTCTTCTTTCTAGTTGAAGTAGCCTTGCTTGTCGATGATGTCTTTGCTCTTGCAATATCAGTTGCATCGCCAGGAATGCTTCTTTCAAATCCTCTAGTACTCCGTGCCTTTTTGTGTGGCCTACTGCACTCCAATACCTGTACATAACAAAATATTATCAGTTTATTTGCATATGAAAAGTGTTCCAGTTCAAACCATAAACAAGTACTTGCCTCTTTGCCAGCCTCAAATATCCTCCTCTTTGCATTAGATTTGGGACCACAACTTCTGCTATTGTGACCAGCACTCTTACACTTGCCGCACTTGATCTTGGTTCCTATCGTGCTGACCTTTGTGGCTTTTTTTGCCTCACCAAGTTCCCTCCTCCTTTCTTTCCTAGGCCTACCTGGCATCTTCACATAGGCTGGTGGTTGTGGTTTTCTAGGATCTGTTGGCCACTGATCCATTCCTTCCATAGACATCAAGCAATTATCATAGATCTTGTTGTACTTCTCTACAGAGTAGCAATCTGCTATATACTCCTCAGCACGCTTTGAGCTCATGAAAAGTAAAGTGATGGCATGAGCCCAAGGTATACCTGCTAGCTGCTCGTACCTACATGAACATGTCCTCTTGTCTATGTCAACTATGTACCTCTTATCTTTCTGCCTAACATCGTAGCCATTCTTGCCATTCCAAATAGCTAAGCAATGTTGTGCTAGGTCAATATATTTGTTGAGCTTTTTTAGAATGTTTGGACTGATCTTGGTTATCCGTTTGCCTGATTTGGTTCTATTTTGTTGAATCCCGACATAGACCTTGGTCCTAATCCCCTCAAGTATGGAAATGATTGGATGAGCTCTGACATCTACTATCCAATCTTTGAAGCTCTCACACATGTTGTTGTCCACACTATCACAATTTGATCCAATGTTGAACCAAGCTCTACTCCAGTACGTGCTCGGGGTTGGTGGTCATCATATCCTTTGCACCAGCTGGAGTCAACTGTGCTTGCTTTGCTCTGCAGAAGTTGAAGAATGAAATACTTGAAGCCTTTGCACACATCCAGAAGGGCTTCTGAAAGTCATCTTCCCTATGCTTCTTCCTCCAGTTGGTATATATGTGTCTTGTACACATTCTATGCTCAATTTGTGGAAACAATTCACCTACAGCATTGAGAAGACCCTGGAATAAGATATTGTGTAGATAAGAAAAATGATTTCGTAGTAACAAATGAAAATTTTACAACATCAAGAAGCTACGAAATTTTACCTTTTGTTGGTCAGAAATGATAACCCAGCCATTGCCGCCACCAATGGGAATTTGAAGATCTTTCCGAAGAAGATCTAGAAACCAAGTCTAAGAATTCTCAGTTTCCTTCTCCACTACTGCCCAGGCTATTGGGTATATTTGGTTATTTGCATCTCTACATAGAGCACATATTAGTTCCCCATTGCAAGCTCCCTTAAAGAAGCACCCATCAACTCCAATGAATCTCCTACGCCCAGAGAGGAATCTTTTTTGCAAGTATCAAAGCATACATAGAACCTTTGAAACACCGAAAAATTTTAATCTAGATCCAAGCTCACTGCACATGTGCTTCTAGGATTGCTTCTAAGAATCAACATGGTACTCAATGATCTTTGCATACTCTCCCTTGCATGATTCATAGATCCTTCTCACTACTTGTCGGGGGCAAGTGTCATGCCCCCCCCCCAAAGAACGCTCCTTAGGAGGCTGATCACATATTAGCTCCCTCAGAGTATTTGGCTTGGGCCAGTTGGGCCATCAAACAACCGCGGAACGGCCCACTAGGAGAAGGGGCATCGATAGCCCGACACGAAGCACCGGAGGAGGACATGGCTGCTTCGCCCGACCCCAAGGGTAAGGGATCAGGCGCATCCGCCTTGCCCGACCCCGACTATCGGAGGAAATCTCCAGCCGGGTGGCGGAATGCACCCGACTAATCCTAGTTTAGGATGAGTTTGGGGGGAGGCCTAAGAACGCTTGGTCAAAGGGTGGAAGAACACGGAAAAGACACAGGGATTTTAGAGTGGTTCAAGCCGTCGGAGCGTAAAACCCTACGTCCACTTGTGTGCTGTATTGCCTCTGCAAGACTTGGGAGTTCCTGAGTGAACTTAAGCTTTTAGGAGCCTAAAAGAGCCTTGTGTTCTAACGGGCGCACTCTCCCTTTTATACTCTCCCTTTTATAGGCTCAAGGGGAGTGCGTACACTGAGCGGGGTCCCAACAGGTGGGCCCGGTGATACATTAAATAATGTACAGACCAGAGCCTATAATGCGACAGATTCAGAGATCTTACACTCCAGCTCCTTCCTGTAGTCCTCGATCGAGAAGTTGATGTGCGTATCTACAGCTAGGGTATGGTCATTGTCAGACCCGGGGCCACGGGGCTGGGTACATAACGTAGTTTAAAGAGGTCTAAGAGATTAAGTCCGTCTTATCTCTTATTCATCTTGTTTATCTCTTATTTATTCCGTTTAAATAGGAGACAAGGCTAACCGATGCAGGGGGAATCTACTCGAGATATGTTCTGATACGATTCCTTAGTTGGTGTTAGTTAGTATCTTTGTAACCCTGGCCTCTCGGATATATAAGGGAGGACAGGGACCCCTCTCAAAACACGATCTCTAGGTCATTCTACACAAAAGGCAATACAAACTACCATACAGGACGTAGGGTGTTACGCATCTTGCGGCCTGAACCTGTCTAAGTTCTGTGTTCCTTGCACCTTTGAGTTCCTGATCTCGGCGTCTCCTTACCCAAAACTTACCACCTTGGGTATATCCCTCGGTGGGCAGCCGGTTAAACACCGACAGCTGGCGCGCCAGGTAGGGGAGCGCGTCGAAGATCCACCGGCGAGCTCGATGGCATCTTTCAATTTCATCAGGTCAGTTCCCTCTCAGGGTACGACATTCGTTTTTGGCTCGTGGGTCTGCATCGCAGATGGTGTGGGCAACTTTCGGCGATTCCTCGTCGACATGAGGCTGAAGACCTTCGCTGCGGATCTTCGCAGCAACCTCGACAAGTTCGTCGACGGGCTCGACAACTTGCCGCTTCATGCCTCTGCAGCACAGATCGAGATGGAGTCTGCTCCAGGCTCGACTTTTTCTGGTGTTGCGACAACTTCCCCTGGTTTGGACTTGTTTCAATCTAGGGATCTGCATAGCCGATCTCAATTCGGCTCATGCGAACCGGCCACTGATCTTCAGGAGGCCAACGTCTCTGGGTCCCTCTCCATGTTTGAGAAGGACCTGGACTTGCTACTCCAGGGCGGAAAGCCAGAAGCCACCGTGTGTCGGGGGGCTTCGGGTTGTTCTGGTACCGGTGATCTGGTGATCACCTCTTTGCCGGAGGGGCGCATTGTGCTTTGGAGGGGCATGATGCTCTCCGATCTACTCGAGGCAGAGGGTCGACTTGTGGCTCACCTCGAGCCCTTGCCTTTTCAAGAGGGCAGGCCATTGGCTACCGCGGCGGAGGGGTCGACTGAACTAGTCGACGAAAGCTCTCATGAGCCTTCCTCCCGCCAGGTGCTGATGGCCGAAAAAGGCGAGGACGATGGGGATCTTCCCATCGTCGACTTTGAAGCGGTCTCCGAAGATCACTTATTTTGAAGTTACCCCTTATCCAATTATATTTTGCAAAAACAACCCTAGGTTTTTCTGTAATTATAAAAATACCCTTTTTATGTGCATTTAAACTTTTAAAAGCTTTACTTAAACACACACAAGGTTTACACTAACAAATACATACTTCACACTAACAAATAATGTGCCTAGCTTACAAGTACATGAACTGTCACACAGCCAGCAGGCCGGCCCTGCCTAGCGCCGCCTAGCGCCGCTCCTCCCTCTTGCTGCCGCGCCGCCGCCACGAGCGCTGGCTCTCCCTTCTGCTGCCTGAGCCGCACCGTCGCCATCCTGTTCCCTCTCCCGCGTGCCCTAGTCCGTGCTCCACAGGACGCCGCCACCCCTGCCCGGTGCGCGCCTTGCCCTTCCTTGTGAGCCGCGCTCGCCCCCTGTGCCACCCCCTGCCCAGCATCGTTGCCCAGAAATAGAGATAAGAGCCGCCGCCCAGGAACCACCGTGGGCATGCAGACCACCGCCGCCTTCTTCCTCCTCGAAATTCGATCGCCACGATGCATCTCCGTGGTAAGTTAGGTATGAAATCAAATCCTCTCATCGTCCTCTTTCATTTGCCCCGCTCCTTGCAACCTCTCGCGTCCTAGAACGACAGGAATTTGAAGAACAGTGGCCGTCGGTCACCATTGCTGCTGTTTCAAGCTTTTTGCAATTTAGTCTGAAGAATTCCGTAATTATCGTGTAATTTTCCGTGTCATGAGAAATTTACAGAAAACCCCCTGGATCTATTACATCTTCTCAATCCAGCCACACCATGGAATTTTTCAGATCTAACCCTGAACTTTTCCTATTTTGCAAGCACTATTTTCTGTGTCTTGCAATTCTTTCCTGCTAACCCCCGAAGTCTATAGTTAATTATGTATAGGTCCCTGCAGCATTGTTTCATGCATAGTTTCCGCGTTTTAGATCCGTTTGGATCTGTTCTTTTTGCCTTAGTCTTCTAAAACCCTAAGCTAGAAGAAAAACCTAATGCAAGTCCTCCTGGGTCGGTCGGGGACCTAGGAAGGCGTGGAGCTGACGCCCCAGCCTCTCGTAATCGAAATCGGGGAACCAGCTTCCCTTGGAGGCGCGATCCTCCGGGGGGCGCAACCGCAACCCCTCAAAAGCCTCGACAACAGGGTCGAGTTGTCAATGCGAGTGGGTCAGACCGGAACGCGAACCTACTCCAGCTCTCCCTCCGCATAATGAAATCCAGGCTCCCGAAATACACGAGCGTGCCCGGGACCCATCCTCCGACGTGGTTGGCCATCCACAGCCCTCTAGAATCAACGAGACATGCAAATGTCCCCTACCTGGCATGCCAACTGTCGATGTTTCGGATCGCCGACTAGTGAATTTATGTTTGCGCGTCTAGCTCAGATAGTGTGCAAAGAAAGACACAAGGGTTTATACTGGTTCAGGCGGAACGTCCTTACGTCCAATTCAAGCTGCTCATGTTCTTGCACTTGCTTGCAGTAGGGGTTACAAATGGTCGAGAGAGGGAAAGGGCTCCCAATTTTCTGGTAGCGAAGTGTTCGTGTGAGTGCGTGAGTCTCTCCCTCACGAGGGGCTTCCCTTCCCTTTTATAGGCCAAGGGGAGGGGCTCGGATACACACAAGAGAGAGAGAGAGAAGGAGCAGAAAAAGGGACAATCCCTGGAATCCTGCTGCTCCCCTTCCCTGCGCGTGGGCCCCGTTGGCCCTGTAGATGATGGTGAGGGTGTCTCTGCACCGCTCCCTGGCGCGACGGGCGACGTGGGCTTCAACAGGCGGTGCGGGCCCCCAGCGTGTCTGGTGGCGCAAGCCCTCATCATGGTGGGCAACGTGCGCTCTGGCGAGACGGGCGGCGTGAGCCCCCAGCGTGTTTTACGGCTTAAGCTCCAGGGCGGTGGGCGGCAGGCGCTTGCCGTCATGGCCTGTCACCTCCGGGAGTCACGTCGAGGTGTGCCCTCGCCTGTTCTTGCGTCAGAGGCTTGACCCCTGACGCGACCTTTCCACTCCCATGGGACCCCAAGGGCCCCACATCCCTGAGGCAGGTACGGCCGAGCCCGTCAACTCGGGGTCGGGCGATGCGGAACTCTCCCTCTGAGGTCAGGCGAGGCCGAGCCCGTGCCCTCGGGGTCGGGTGAGGTGGAGCCCTCCTCAAAGGGTTCGGGCGAGACCGGATCAACACCCGTGGGGTCGGGCGAGGCGGAACCTGACCCCCAGCAGTCGGGCGAGGTGGCTCTCGCCCCGCATCTGGGCCTGATATTGGGCCGTCGATGTCCCTTTCGCCAGCGGGCCGTCGACGGCCGTGCGTCGGCCTGGTTAGGCCAGGCCGCACAGTTGGGAGAGCTAATCCGTGGTTAGTCCCCTAAGAACCATACTTTAGGGTATCTGTGATATTCGTCCCCGTGAATTCATGACTGACATTATATGTATCTGTCTCGTCCTGTATTCGATATATATACATTCACATTTGTAACTAACATAATCGGCATTCGTATATGTATCCGACACCGACAAGTATCGTGTCCGAATCCGACTCCGAAAGAAAATATGAAAATAAATATGATATTAGTGATATCCATCCGCATCCGATCCATTTACATCCCAGCTAAAGATGAGTGCAGCCAGATTAGGAGCAATCTGAGCTACAGACGTGCCCCCGATCCGGTTACCAACCCAGAACAAGGTGCTTTCGCCGTTCCCCACCGTAACAGTGATAGATGCACTGAAAAGCATCTGGACCTCCGGCTCAAACTTGATCGGCAATGCCGACCAAACTCTATCTTTCTCGTGCGCTGGAACCACAGCCACCGAGTGCGCTGGTCGTTACTATCGCTGGAACGAGTCAAAGCAGCGGCGGCGGATAGACAACACGACGGTGGCATTGGACGGAAAAAGAACACAAAGAAAAGGCCCACGACGCCTAGGTGTAGGTCTGCAGGAAGTCTCATCTTGGCAGATCTAAAAAATTTTAGAACCAAAATTTAAGGGCACCGTTGGAGGAAGGAGTGTCTTTTAAGCCTAAAATATTTTAGAAAGGTCCCAATATGATACTATTGGGAGTGCAAATATTAGGCACTCTTGAAGATCCTCTTATGATCAGTTCCAGCAACTTAATAACAGACTTGAATCTTGTGAACAAAATGATGCCAATGATATCTTGACTTATATATGGGGATCCCCCATTTCCAGTTCACAAAAATCCTACAAAGCTATGAAAGGACATCATCACGAGATACATGCCTATAAATGGTTATGAAAAAGTGCATATCAACTCAAACACAAGGGTTTTTTTCTGGCTCCTTCTAAGAGATCGACTTAGGCTCCATTTGGTTGGACTTCCAGCCGGCCGTGGCTTTCAAAGAAAGCCAAAAACTAACCAAAGGCCTTGGCTGCAGCCGGAAGCCACCTCCAAAAGCATTTTTTTCTCTATTCAAAATTCAAAGCAGGTCTTGAGGTGCTTTCCCTCGCTGGCTGTGGGAAGTTCAAAGAAATTACCCACTACCACTCATTATATGTTGGTACCGATTCGTTTCTTTCTCTCCCTCATCAACTCTCTCTCTATCGCTCATTCCTCTCTCGCAGCGGCGCCCGCTCCCTCTCTGACGCCCCTGTGGCCCACCACTCCCCGCCACTCCTTGTCGGTGTTTTACCGCCTACCCACCGAGGGGTATACCCGAGGTGGTAAGTTTTAGGTAGGGTGACACCGAGATCAGGAACTCGAAGGTGCAAGGAACACAAGGTTTAGACAGGTTCAGGCCACAATGTGCGTAATACCCTACGTCCTGTATGGTGGTTTGTATTGCCTTGGGTGTTCATGTTATGTTTTGAGGGGGTCCCTGCCCGCCCTTATATATCCGGGAGGACAGGGTTACATGAATCCGATTCCGACACTAGCCTAGGAATCGTACTCGAGTACAACTCGAGTAGTTTCCTTCTGTACCGGCTAGTCCTACTTCGCATGCAAGTAGAGTACAACATAAATAAGGTATAGGACACGTCCTATCCCCTAATCCTATATGAACTACGCTATGTACACAGTCCCGTAGTCTCGGGACTGACAAACCCAGATGCTTGTTGAGATCGGTGTAGTCAATGCACATTCTCCATTCATTATTCTTTTTCCTTACAAGGACAGGGTTAGCTACCCACTCTGGATGGATTACTTCTTTAATGAAGCCAGCCGCGAGGAGTTTAGCTATTTCCCATTTGATTGCCTCACGTTTGTCGTGAGCAAACCTTCGAAGGCGTTGCTTTTTAGGCACAGGCTGTGGGTTTACATTCAGACTATGCTCGATCAGTTCTCTAGGCACCACTGGCATATCCGCAGGTTTCCACGCGAATATGTCTCGGTTAGCCTGAAGGAAACTGATGAGCGCGAATTCCTATTTCTCATCTAATCCTGCACCGATAACGGCGGTCTTGGATGAGTCACCCTCCTGGAGCTGGATCGTCTTGAGGGCCACGTCACTGGTCAACTGGATGCTCGACTTGCTGGCCTTTCTCGTAGGGATTTCCAGCCCGGCTTGGGAGAGTTGTTGCGCGGCCGCGAGTACTTCCTTAGAAACGTCTGGCACACGCGCAGTTGAAGCATACTGGATCGCCTTCTGGTTGCAGTCATACGACTTCTTCAAGTCGCCCCGGAGAGTGAGTACTCCACTTCGTCCTGGCATCTTGAGAAGCAAATAAACATAATGCGGCACTGCTATGAATTTGGCCAGTGCCGGTCTGCCCAGTATGGCATGATAAGAAGATTCGAAGTTGGCAACTTCGAATTTGATAAACTCGGTGCGGTAGTTCTCCCTCGTGCCAAAGGTGACCGGAAGAAACACCATGCCAAGTGGGTGCGCTGCATTACTGGGACAATGCCCTAGAAAGGAGACTTGCTTGGAACAAACATGTCCGTTAAATCCAGGCCCATCTTTCTCAAAGTGCTGGTGAAGATGAGGTTTAGACCACTTCCGCCGTCGATGAGTACTCTAGTGAGCCTGACTTCTACCACCACCGGTCCAGGACCAGGGGGAACTTGCCGGGCTCCGACAAGTTTGTCCACAGATCATCGCGTGAGAACGAGATGGGGACCTCCGATCAATGGAGTGGTCGTGGTACCGCTGTCTTGACAGACATGATCTCTTGGAGGAGCGGTTTCTGTTCCCGCCTGGAACTGAAGTCCGCATCTCCCCCGAAGATGATGTTGATGGTTTTCGAGGCATCCTGGAACTTCGCGCTGTGCGATTTGTCCCCTTGGTCATCCTCTTCGGGTTCTTTGTCTGCTGGCTTGTTCTTTTTGCCACCACCGGGATTGCTGAATGTTCTCCGGAGGTGGTAGCAATCAATTGCCGCATGATTGGCACCTGGATGCCATGGGCATTTCTTCTGTAGAAACTTTTCGAACTCCTCCTGCGTCGTAGTCTTCCTGCCTCACGAAGGACGATCCACAGCCGCGACGAGGTCGTCTGGCTTGCGCTTTCGGGATGGACCCGAGTAGTCCCGCTGGCTCTTGTCGGTATGACTGTCGTTTGTGCGCCTCAGGTTGCTGTCATTGCATCTCAGGAACCGCTCCCGCATCTTTTCCTCCTGCTCAGACCAGTCGTGCATCATGTCGCGAAGCCCTGCAATAGTTTTCGGTCTATTCTGCCCAAAGTCTCTGTAGATGTCTGGGTTGGTGATGCCGTTGTAGAAGCAGTCGATGATGTCTTCCTCCGAGATGCAATGGTGGTGCGCACATCGAAGAAATGGTGTGTATAGGACCGGAGGAGCTCGTTACGTTCCTGTTTACATTGAGCAAGATCGTGACGAGTACCTGCACGGGTGATCGCCCCCTAGAAGTTGTCGATGAAGACTTTCTTGAGCCACTCCCAGGAGTCGATCGAGTTGTTGCTGAGGCTCTCCAACCATGTGAGCGGCGCAAGATCCAAAGCCATCGGGAAGTAGATGATCTTAGTGATGTTGGAGCCTCCTGCGACTTCAATGGCAGTGGAGTAGCAACGTAGCCATTGATGAGGAGCTTGCTTACCATCATACTTGGTGATCCCAATCGGCTTGAAGCCCTCAGGGTACTTGTAGCTGCTAAACCGTGCAGTGAACGCTGGAAAACGATCACCGCAGTCAGTACCCTCTATCTCGGCTACTTCGCGCTCTCTGCGCCTGGAATCAATTATGGATCACACATCGCGTCCTTCATTAATTCGCTGGCGTAGGTCTTCTGGAGGATTCCGATGATTGGCCTATCGCGGGTTGCCTCCTGGAGGTGGCTGCTGCCTCCCGCCAGTGGCCTGACTCCCGTGAGCATTGTCGTTGTTGTTGCTGCGCTGAGGTTGAGGACGGCCGCCTGCCGTTCAACTGTGAGCCTGGCTGCGGCTTTCGCCCACGTGTTCTTCTCTGATGGTAGACGCTAGGTTTTGTTGATCGAGCTGAATCCATGCCCTCTGCACGTAGCGAAGTGCTTGACGCAGGTTTGGATCGTTACTGCGCTCGAGTATAGCGGTAACCCTGGCTACGTTGGCCACAGGAGTTCTGAAGCCCCGCTCACTTACGGCGGTGAATTCGGCATCTAGCTCGCGATGCATAGATCGCATGCGCTCGTTGACCCTCCTTCGCCGGACTACACGAGCTCTGTTCCTGGCCCTCCGTGCCTCACGATCGGTGTCATTTTTATCGCCGGCGTTGGCTGTGGCCTCATCTTCGGATATCTCATCAAGTTCGACGATGGGCAAGTTATCCTCGCCCTCCTCCGCCATCAGCACCTGGCGTGAGATGAGCTCATCAGAGCTCGCTTCGACTAGCTCGGTCGACTCCTCTGCCATGGTGGCTAATGACCCGCCCTCCTAAAAAGGTAAGGGCTCAAGGTGTGCCTCAAGTAGGTCTTCATCCTCGAGTAGATCAGAGAGTTTCATGCCCTTCCAATGCACGAAACGGCCCTCTGGAGTGGAGGTGATCATCAGACCGTTGTCACTAAAACAACCCACAGCCCCCTGACGTGCGTTGGCTTCGGGCTTTCTGATTCAGAGTAAAGAGTCCACGTCCTTTTCCAATGCGGAGAGGGACTCGGAGTTGTTGGCCTCCTGAAGATTAGTGGCCGAATTGCGTAGACCGAGTCGTGATCGGTTACACAAGTCTTCAGATTGGAACGAGTCCAACCCAAGCAAGGTTGTTGCAGCGCTGGATGGAGTCACGTCGAAAGCAGGCTCCTCCTCGATCCTCATAGCGGAGCCATGGGTTGACAAGTCGTCGAGATTATCAACGAACTCGTCGAGGTCGCTATGAAAACTCACTGCAAGAGCTTTCGGCTTCATGTCGATGATGAATCGACGAAAACTGCCCGAACCATCTGCGATGCAAACCCACGAGCCAAAAACGAACGTCATGCCCTGAGGGGGCACAGCACTGGTGAACTTGAACGATGCCATCGAGTTCACCGGTGGATCTTCGATGCGCACCCCTACCTGGCGCGCCAGCTATCGGTGTTTTACCACCTGCCCACCGAGGGGTATACCCGAGGTGGTAAGTTTTAGGTAGGGTGACGCCGAGATCAGGAACTCGAAGGTGCAAGGAACACAAGGTTTAGACAGGTTCGGGCCACGATGTGCGTAATACTCTACGTCCTGTATGGTGGTTTGTATTGCCTTGGGTGTTCATGTTATATTTTGAGGGGGTCCCTGCCCGCCCTTATATATCCAGAAGGACAGGATTACAAGAATCCTAGTCCGACACTAGCCTAGGAATCGTACTCGAGTACAACTCGAGTAGTTTCCTTCTGTACCGGCTAGTCCTACTTCGCATGCGAGTAGAGTAGAACATAGATAAGGTATAGGACACGTCCTATCCCCTAATCCTGTATGAACTACGCTATGTACACAGTCCCGTAGTCCCGGATCTGACACTACTCTCTCCGACGCCCTGCGCAGCACCCCTCCCCTGCACCGCTGCGCGGCCCTGCTCCGCCGGCACGGGCACAACACGGCCGCGGGAGCGGGGGCGCGGCCTTACTCCGACGCGAGTGCAGCTCCGCTGGCCACCGAGCGGGCACGCGGCCCTGCTCCTCCGCTGCAGGCTCCGCCGCCGCGCCCAGGCCGGCGAGCCCCCAGCCGCCACTGTTCCTTCACGCCTTGGCCAGTGAGAGGAAGAAGGGGCTGACGAGTGGAGTCTGCGAGCGGCGCGCGGAGGTAGCACTCCTCGAGCCGCCAGAACGAGTTGGGCACGAATGCCGAGCTCTCGAGATTCCAGAGGAAGTTGCGCTTGACACCTTCTGAGACCTCGCCGCCATCCTTGAGCGTCCGGTACAGCAGCGACAGCTGCCGCGACGGGTACGCCGGGGCGTCGGGAATCTGTGGGCGCGGAAGCAGGCTCTTGTCGTCGTCCTCGTCCTCGCGCCGTGGCATCCGGCGAAACAACGAGTGCAGCACGGTGGTACCGTACACCGCGGACGGTGAGAACGTGATCCGCGGGACGCCGAGCTCGGTCGCGAGCGGCTGCGTCAACCCGCAAAAGAAGTCGGAGAGCACGGCGACGACGCGGTCCGGGCCGTCCGACCGGGCACGGGCCAATTGCCGAGCCGCCCGCGGAGACCGGCGAAGGCGACGATAAGCGCGCCGAAGAGTACGAGGGAATCACGGCGACAGGATCGGAGTACAATATGGATATATGCTTTGGTTATGGCTAGCAACGCATGGTTCTATGCTGTGATCTGATCAAGCCGAAGAAAAATGAATTTCAAAGAGCAAGAAAATTTAAATCCCGTGAGCGGTGGAGCTGCTTGAAACCGAACTTCCTTGTGGACCCACCCAACAAAAAACATGAATTCTATCAAATTCAATTGACCGTTCGTAATCCGATAGATGTGTAGCCCAATCCTTCTTATTAATCTATTCAACAACCATCCAAACCTTTTCAGTGCTGTCAATCAATCGTTCTCATTAATCTATTCAAACAATTTTACCTTACATCTCCTTTGTGCTAATCCACCTTTCAGTAGGCTTCACCTTCACTTCACTCGCCATTGTTGCAAACTGAGACAGTCGCAGAGCCACATTTCATCTTCGGGTCTTTTTGGAGGGCTCCAGCTCCGGCTCCCTCGCCGGCTCCTACTGGAGCCCTACCAAACGGGATGCACCAAAAGCGCTTTGGCGAAGCAGCCCCGGAAAACCTGCTGAGAGGAATTGTTTCGTGAAGTGGGAGCCGAAAAAAGTGGCTCCTGCGGCTTCTCGCGTCGCTTGTCCTCTCCACCCTTCGCGGGTGGCGCGTACAGCCAATAGCGGAAAGCGACGAGAGCGGGGAAGGCGCGGCGGGAACTTGAGGTGGCAGCGGGAAGAGATGAACGGCCGTGAGATGGACGGCCGTGAGAGCCGAAGGCGGCAGCAGCCAGCGGGAGCGCAACGCAGCGGGGCCGCGGGTGCTTGCAGCGGGGGCCGACGAGAGCTCGCTGCTGCGGGACCGTGGGTGCTCGCGGCAGCAGCCGGCGTGAGTTCGCGGTGGCAGGAAATGCGTGGCCACGGGTGCATGCGGCGGCCGGCGGGAGCTCGCAGCAGCCAGCACGAGCTCGGGACGGCCGGGGATGTGGGGCCGCGGGTGCGCGCGGCGGCTGGAGATGCGGGGGCCGTGGGTGCTTGCGGCGGCGGCGGCGGTCGATGGATGCGGCAGCTACATGCGGATGCGGCAGGAAGCAGGAGAGGCGTGAGTGGCAGGGGCGACAGGGCAGACGACGGGTGCCGAGATGGAGGTGATAGGCGTAAGCAGATAAGGTTGGAGAGAAGTGAAAGAAAAATGGGACGGAAAACAAGAAGGAAAGATAAAAATTAAAAATTAAAGGTATTATAGATATTTTATTTTTTTATTTTAAACAACTAGGAGGAGCCGATTTACCAAACGCTTTTTAAAACGGCTTCAGCTCCATAAAAGACCGTTCAATCGGAGGAGCCGAAGCCGGAATTGTTTTCGGAGAAGCGACGGACATGCCAAACGGAGCCTTCTTCTTCTTGTCAACCCAGCAGCTGTCCCATCTGCAGCCCAGCAGGCTGGCAGGGGACCTGCGTCCGCTCACTTGCCAAATTGCCAATAGAACTCAAGAACCAACCGAACGGCACACGACTACACGAGTCGGTCGTGCGGTCACCGTTCACAGTCCACAGCGTCGCCCACTCTCGCCATGGCGGCGACAGGACCCACCGCACCGGCGGCGCCGCACGTCCTGGTCGTCCCATACCCGGCATAGGGCCACATGATCCCGCCCCTCGACCTGGCCGGCCTCCTCGCGTACCGCGGCCTCCGCCTCACTGTCGTCGCCACGCCCGCCACGGCCCCGCTCCTCGCGCCGCTCCTGGCCGCGCACCGCGTCGGCGCCGTCCGCGCGCTCGTCCTCCCATTCCCGTCCCACCCGGCCCTCCCCACGGGCGTCGAATGCGCCAGGGACGCGCCGCCCACGCTCTTCGCCGCGCCCATCGTCGTCCTCGCGGGGCTCCGCGGCCCGCTCGTCTCCTGGGTCAGCAAGCGGTCGGGCACCCCGGATCACGTGGTCGCCGTCCTCGCCGACCACTCCTGCGGGTGGGCGCAGCCGCTAGCGGCCGAGCTTGGCGTCGCGGGGATCGTGTTCTCGCCGTCCGGAGTGTATGGCTGCGCCGTGCTCTACTCGCTGTTCCGCCGGCCGCCGAGGCGCGAGGACGAGGCCGACGACGAGAGCCCGATGGGCTTCCCGGATCATCCCGGCGCCCCGGCGTACCCATGGCGGCAGCTGTCGCTGCTGTACCGGACGTGCAAGCAGGGCGACGAGGTCTCGAAGGGGGTGCGGCAAGACTTCCTCTGGAACCTGGACGGGTCGGCATTCGTGTCCCACACGTTCAGGCGGCTCGAGGAGCGCTACCTCCGCGCGCCGCTCGCGGATCTGGGCCTGAGGCACGTGCACGCGGTCGGGCCGGTGGCGCCGGAGCCCGACGCCGCGGGCGGCCGCGGCGGGGAGACTGCGGTGTCCGCGGCCGACCTTTCCGCCTGGCTCGACAGGTTTTCGGTGGACCGCTCCGTCGGGTACATCAGCTTCGGGAGCATGGCCGTGCTGCAGCCGCCCCACGCCGCGGCGCTGGCCGACGCGCTGGAGCGAACCGGGGTGGTGTTCGTGTGGGCGGCCGGGACGACGGCGCCGCTTCCGGACGGATTCGAGGAGCGCGTCGCGGCGGCAGGCGGCAGGGGCAGGGGCAGGGGCAGGGTTATCCGTGGGTGGGCGCCTCAGGTGCAGCCCTGCGGCACCGCGCGGTGGGGTGGTTCGTGACCCACTGCGGGTGGAACTCAGTGCTGGAGGCCGCGGCAGCCGGGGTGGCGATGCTCACGTGGCCGATGACGGCGGACCAGTTCGTGAACGCGCGGCTGCTCATGGACGAGCTTGGCGCCGCCATGCCCCTGAGCTGGGGCGGGCTCAAGGCCGCGCCGGCCGCGGACGAGGTCTCGTGGGTGCTGCACGCCGCCGTCGTCGGGAACGGTGGCCAGCTGCGAAGCGACGTGGTGGCGCGGGCGAAGGAACTCGCCGCTGAGGCCGCGGCGGCGGTGCGCGAAGGCGGGGACTCGTGGCGGGAGGTGGAGGAGCTGCGCGAGCTCGCGAGCGAACCAACAACCAAGACGATCTCAAACTACTGAGCACCTCAATTTGATTCGAGCGATCCATGCGTATTAGTACTAAGAACTTCGTTTGCTCTACTCAGATTCTTGAGATGAAATTTCAGTTGTTTTAGGCAATGACAAGGAATGATGGAATAAACTTGTGGCACACAGATGCATTTGAAGCTGAACCAAGGATCCAAAATTCGTGACATGAATGTTCGAGAAGCCTGCTAATCATATCCTCTTGTTTCATTCAAAAGCAGGTTTCACCAAAGCAAAAGAGTAAGCATAGAATAACTAAGACATGGAAAACATGTTATGGTCTGAATATTGAGCAAATAAAAACAACCACCAAACGGATACAAACATGTACATTCAGAGCAGTCTGAATACTGAGTTGAACCGAACTGAAATGCAGCAGCAGGGTACATAAGAAGCATGTTAAACATGATTCAGCAGTAAAAAGATTTTTGGCTTAACTTATTTGTTTTCTTGTTTGTCTTGCGCGGAGAGTTTGAGCTTGATCTTCCATCATGATGGTGCCTTGTCTTATCCCAAGATTCCAAGTTCCCGTAGCTCCTCCACCAGCCCATCCACATCCCGCCGCGAGCGGCCGCCTTCACCCACCGCCTCCGCCACCATCAGAGCGAGCTCCTTGGCGCGCGCCCTCATGCCGGCGCCGGCCTCCCCGACGACCTCGGTCAACGCGCGCGCGAGGTCCTCCGCGTCCGGGACACCGCCGAACCCGCCCCAGCTCGCGGCCACGGCCACGCGCGCCTCCACGACCAACCGCGCGTTGAAGAACTGGTCGGCGGCCATCGGCCACGCCAGCATCGGCACCCCGGCGGCGCTGGACTCCAGCACCGAGTTCCACCCGCAGTGCGTCACGAAGCAGCCCACCGCGTGGTGCCGGAGCGCTGCCACCTGCGGCGCCCACCCGCGGAGCACCAGCCCCGTGCCAGCCGCGGCCGCCCGGTCCTCAAAACCGTCCGGGAGCGTGGTCGTCGCGGCGGCCCAGACGAACGGCGTGCCGCTCCACTCCAGCGCGGACGCGAGCGCCGCCGCGTGCTGCGGCGGCGGCACCATCATGGTCCCGAAGCTCACGTACGCCACCGACGAGTCCGGGAATGCGTCCAGCCACGCGGTGACGTTGCTGGCGGGGTCGTCTTCGCCTGTGCTGCCGGCGGTGGCGCCACCGGTCCCACTGCCCAGACGCGCTTGCTAGCCAGGTCCTCGAGCGGCTGCGCGTCCAGGTACGTCCCCTCGATAGGGTGGCAGGTGTTGCACACGAACGCCGCGCTCTCCAGGTTCCAGAGGAAGTTGTCCTTGATCGCCTCGGAGTGCTCGTCGCCGCCGCCCTCCACGTAGCTCCTGTACATCCGCGAGATCTGCCGCCACGGGAAGGCCGGCGCGCCGGGCAGAGCCGGGAACGAGACCGCGTACCCGCGCCCCACGTCGCCTTCCGGTGGCCTCGGCATGCGTCGGAACAGCGAGTGCGTGGCGGCGGTGGCGAGCACGCCGGACGGCGCGAACACCAGCCGCGGCACGCCCGCCTCCGTGGCGAGCGGCTGCGTCCACCCGCAGAAGAAGTCCGAGATCACCGCCATGACGCGGCCGGTTTTCCCGTCTCCGGAGTCTGAATGGGCTCGGGACCGCAGCCACTCGCCGAGGGGGCCGCGGAGCGCGGCGACCGCGTGGAAGTCGGCGCCGACGGAGGTCGGGCCCGAGGTGTCGTGGTCAGCGGCGGAAGGGAACGTGAGCGGCCGCACCGAGGCAGGGTGCTCGACAACGAGCGGCGCGAGAAGGCGGACCGTGGCGGGCGTGGCGACGACGGTGAGGCGGAGGCCCCGAGCGGCGAGGAGCGAGGCGAGGTGCAGGAGCGGCTGCATGTGGCCCTGCGCGGGGTACGGGACGACCAGCACGTGCGGCGCGCCGGTGGTGGAGTCGGAGGCGGCTTGCCCGGGGGCGACGACGGCCATGTCGGGCGCCGTGCTGGTCCTGGTTGAGTGGTTGTCGACTTGGTCACTGGTCTGGTGCTAGTGTGCGCGGTTCGACGGCGATTGTATATTGCCTCCATTTCGTGTCGTTTATGGTGGGGGAGTTTCTTCTAGCTTAGGCGTTGGAATGGATCAATGGACTAACCCCAGTTCGTCGCGGGCGAGGTGTTTGCGTTCTGACCGTTGACTATCTGTAAAATATAAATGGTGAGGACTCTCCATTTAATCTTAATAGGAGAGCCCTCAGACAATTTAGACAATTTAAAAATAGAAAGTCTAGTCCCATCAGATTTAAAAAATATTTTAAAATTAATTTGAGGGCTCCAGTTTAAAGGCTAGTACGTTAGAGTATCTCCAACAATTACTCATTTTGCTCCCTAATACTAAAAATTTGATGTTTTAATAATTGAAGGTGTTCCAGCAGATTAACAATCCAATCTTCATTACCTAAAATTTTTTAAAACACCTTCCTCTCATTTAAATGAACGGAATTCATCCATCTACCCTATCCTTGGTGATTAGATTTTAGTAGTCTGCTGCAGCAACTATAGCCAAAAGCAGTGGTAATAGAGAGAGAGTATGTTTTGGGTGCAAGGTATTAGTAATCTGTCGGAGATTGTCTTAGAGCCATCTAATAAGCGGTCTGATGCAATGACACGTAATATGAAAATGACTGAACAAACAATCTTTACAATATGGTGTTGGTTTTGTTGTCTCGTAGTAGTATTGTGCCCATTAATTTGTGGAATGAAAAATAAAATATTGTGAGTAGCATGATAACAACAAGTCGTATAATGGTGAGTAATGTCACACCCGATTTATAAGAACATAAATCGAGCAATCATATGTGCGCCAGGATCAAGTCACGCATATATACAACAGAATCATTAAGATATCACAACACGTATCTCGAAATAAAAGCGTATAAATTATAAACGAATATCTTTATTACAACTGAATCAAGAATCAGTTCAAGAAATGCGGAAGCGTAAAATAAATACATGAAAAGCAGGGCGCCACAGGGACGTCAACTGGGAGACAACGTCTAGAAATCGTCGAGTCCGCTGATGTAGTTCTCCACGTCACCTGGTACTGAGCAGCAGTCTAAGATATCCCAGAGAGAACAGAAGAGTAGAGAAGGCAAGTGTGAGTACACAACTTGTACTCAACAAGTATAACACGAATTATGAGGCTCTAGGGTTAGCTGACTCAACTGCATTAGCTTTTAATCTTGGCAAATTTTATTAAAACTAATTACTACAAGTGGATGAATTACCATACCCAAGTTACATAATAATTAATCAAGATTAAGCATAAATCTACTGAGAACCAAACCAAACCACCCAAGATAGATTCCCACTAATCAGACAGAGGATCTGGGCCGCTCATGACCGTGAGCACGGCTAGTATACCAGTTTTACACTCTCGAGAGGTTGCACAACTTTACCCACAAGTCGTGAGCCACGCTAGTTGTCTATCACACTTCCTTAGGTGAGATGACTAGCAAGCACACTACGAGACCGTTAGAAAGGACACGTTGGTAAGGTGTAACCGCTAAGGATTCTGGATCAACGACTATGGAGCAAGCCTCGAGGGGGTACAAGACACACAGCACAGACCAAGCCTCGTAGCGCGAGGGCCATAGAAGCTTACCACCCCTCTTGCCCCGCAGGTAAGTTACTCCCAAACCAAAATGACCTAATTAGTAAGTCAAGACCGTCCCATTCCAGTCTTGTGGTTGCGCGGTTGTCCCAGGTTGTCGCTCTATGAACAGGTCCTTATGGAGAGTAGCCAACCAAGCACTAAGCATCGTGCTGGCCCCCTAAACCATGTTTCTAACAAAAACATATTTTAAGAGACGTGAGCCGCTCAAGCACACAGCACAGAGGGCCACTCTCAGGATCAAGTTGCATATAACCATTAATCAAATTTAATTTAAAAGAACCGAGATGTGTGAGAGCGCAGCACCTAGCACAACTAACCAAAATGCAACCCAAGTTATATATATAAAGGATAACAGTGGGTAGGAAATCCTTATAGGCATACAGTATTAAAATGCAGTATGGAATTGTATTTAAAAGTGATAGGATGTTCATGTTATACTTGCCTTCCTCAAAGTTCTTCTTCTGCTGCTCAAACTGCTCTGCATAAAGGGGCTCCTGGTACTCGTCTAAAGGCTCAGCGTCTACTCACGATCGCAACGCTAAAACATGGTCCAGCACATACACATTCATGCAAACAAAAACAAAAGATAAGAAACAGTACAACATTACATAAAAACAGCACACAAAACCATGGTAGAACTATTCTACGCGTTACAACGATCGCGTGAGCGCAAAAACCACCTAAAACGGAGCTAAGACGCGAAAACTAGAGCTAAAACAAGGTTCAGAGGCTTTTCTGCGAGAAAACAGAACTTCCAAGGGGTTTCTGTGCAAAAACTAGGGACCTAGACATAATTAAACTATAGACACAGGGTCTAACGTGTAGAACTGCGCTCCAGGGATGGCGGACCCTATTTCTGGAAAGCTCAGGGGCTTCGGTGCAAAAACAGGGGCTTAACTGGAATTATCTTTGTACGAAGGTGGACTGCGGGTTGATTCCAAGGAAGCTCAGGGGCTCTTTAATAAAACTGCCACGGCTGAAGGGGTATCCTCCAATTTGGGCCGTCGGATCTGGATCGAACAGTTCGGACCCAATCTAGTTCGGACGGTCCGATCTGCACGGCGGGGGTCCGGACAGGTCCGATCTGGATCGGACCGGTCCGATCTGACAGAACGCGGCCGGCGGCGGGGGGGTCGCCAGAGATTGGTTTCCGCGGCGGCGCGCCACCGGAGCTGAGCGAAATCAATGCTCCGGGGGTCAAATCGAACGGGGCTTGGGTCTGTCGCGATCAGCGTGACACGCGCGATCCACCTGAGGCACTTGTGGGCCTCGGGGTTGTTCGGGATTGCGCGCGCGGCGGTGGAAGCGGGTTTGCGCGGCGGAGCTCGCCAGCGTGCGGCGTTCCGGCTACGGAAACGGGCTAAGGTCCACGACATCTAGCGCAAAAGGACCAGGGGAACGTGCTGTTGCTCACCGAGGGCTCGAACTGGCCGGTGAAACAGCGCAGGGTGGTCGGCGGCGAGGGCCGAGCGGCGAGGACGGGCGGCGCTCGCGGAGGAAGACGATGCAGGGGCCTCCGTGCTTCTGGTCACCGTGGATCGACTCGGGGTGGTGCTGTGAAGGTAACACGGGAGTTAGGGAGTACGGAAACACACCGGCGGCGATCAATTTTGGTAGCGGCCGAGCTCACCGGCATTGGCGGTCGTGGCGAAATTCGACGGCGAGAGCGAGCTGGGCGTGGCTAGGGTTGCGGTCGCGATTTCGGGAAGTCACAGGAGAGGCGCCCTGGTAGCTTAAGAGGCGGCGGGAATGCCCTAGGCGTGCGTGCTGTGGACCCTGCGGTGAAAGCGGATCGCGCAACGGATTTGCGAACTCCCGGGCTTTGGGGCTCAGCTTCTAGAAGGTGAGGGCGCCGGCGAGCCTGGTCAGTGGGCCTCGAGCGAGCGCACTGAGGGCGGAGCGGGGCCACGGGCAGCAAGGAAGCGGCCGGGACGGCGGAGGAGAAACAGGGGAGGTCGGGCACGAGGAAGAAGAAGGAAAAGAAAGAGATGGTCACCGACAGGTGGGGTCAAGCTGGGGGAATGACTGAGAAAGAAAGAATAATAGAGAAAAGAACGGGAATGACTGAGAAAAGAATGGGAATGACTGAGAAAAGAATGGGAATGACTGAGAAAAGAAGGAATGACTGAGAAAAGAACGGGAATGACTGAGAAAAGAAGGAATGACTGAGAAAAGAAGGAATGACTGACTTACCTTCATGTTTCCTTCCTTTACTTTTCCCGCACCAACTCAAATCTATTTGAATTCAACCCAAATTTGAATTCAACCCCTATGCACTTGAAGCGTCCCCCCATCAGGGAAGACTTAAAAGTGTTGCTTTATCAGTCCCAGGAGGCTGATAACACTTTTATTACATCAGATGGTACATCACCGTACAATTCTTCGCGGTAATGGGCAGTGAAGCGCCACTATCGCGAGGATTACAACTAAAACCCACACTACTACACTAGCTACGAAAAGAGGATCATCAGAGTCTTGCGCCATGCGGAATCCAACAGTGGCCTCAACCACAGGCAAGACTGGGTGCAGGACGAAACCCTACTCGTTGTCTTCGGGGACGTAGTCTGGGTCTTCCACTGTAAAAGTAAGAAAGGGGTGAGTACAAACGTACTCAGCAAGTCCAATCACACCCACGGAGGGGGGGTAAAACAGAATTTAATGCACAAGGTATTCCAAGGATAAGGTTATGGTTCGTTTACGGAAAAACTCGGTTATATGCAGGGGTTTGTTTTAAAAGCATTTTCAAAACGAGGTTTCCAGTACCAAGGAGCACACAGCGTTGATCCACACGGATCCAGGTTTTAAAACTGCTACCGGACTCCCCGTCCGCCGTAGCACACGGCACAACTGCCGGACACTTTCCAAACGACTCACACCAGTTCAACCATTCCCGGAGAGAAACACTAGTTATGTGACCACACCATAACTTGCCCAATACCGTGGGCACGGCTATTCGAATAGATTTTCAACTCTGTAGAGGTGTGCAACTTTACCCACAGGTGGGGTACCACAGCACGATCACCTTAGTGTCGGTGCAGATCCCAACAAAGCCATTACCCACCTTAGCTAGACCTGACTAGCCACCACGGGATCCATCAAGGGGTCATTCGACCTATCTCTGAGGTTTAACCGGGGCATAAGTCACACAGAGCTTATCCCTTCTCCTTGATCACCCGTTGCTCTCAGCTCTCCTGATGGCTACCAGACTAACTAGTGGGATTTATGCTAAGCCGTTGCCCATACAACGGTCAAGTGGTTTGCACGACAGGAAGCTAGGTGAGATGACACATCAACTCGGTTCTTAGGGGTGACAACATGGATATCTCCCTTCCTCGCTCAACCACACAGGTACGAGCACACCAACGGCAATTCACACAGAAATGCCATCCATCCCGTCTAACTCACTTTTCAAAACCACACTTTATCCCTTCCCACACGTACACACACTTCCTTTGCAAAACCAGGTGGTCAAGGTATGGTTATCACAAGTAGGGGTGGCTATCCTACCATGTTTTCGGCACACAAAACCATGCAATTTTATAAAACAGGCCTCTGGGTTGTGTTTATAAAAACTAGGACAGAAACATGCATCAAAGGGCGGAATTGAACTTGCCATCGTCAAGTCCTTGCGGGAGGTCCTGGTCGAAGCACTGTCCCTCGGGTTCGGGGTCGCAGAACTGGTCCTCGGTTGCCTGGCCGCAGTCGAGAACTCCTTCGTTCACTCCGTGTCCTACGACGCAAACAAACAGGCATTCAATCAAGCGCAAGAACTAACAGCTTTTACCGTTGAGCTCGAATCGGAAATAATTTAGTTACAGAGATAGGGGTAATATTTTTGGGCGGTTTCTTAATGGCATGGCTAGAACTATACTAGAAAGGGCGTGGTAAAGTTTCGGGTCGATCGGAGGTCGTTTCGCACATAAAATGACGAGGTAAAGGGGTTTCGGGTGGTTAAACAGGGTTCCAGGGCTTATTCGTAACTCTCTGAAAAGGGCAAGGACCTTTTTGTAAATCCTAGAAATACTTGGGGCATGCTAAAGGGTGTCAAGTGTTTCTAGGTTCAAGTATTGGAGGGTTCAATTTGAATTAATAGGAAGAACGGGGTTTCTTTTGCAAAAAGGGAGTGAATAGGGGAGTGTTCATGGGAGGGAGGGGGTTTTTGGGAAAAACAGGGAAAAGAGGGGGGGTTTTGGGCAAAAACGCCCCTTCTTCCTCCTCTCCCCGCACAGAACAGAGGAGGGGTGGGGGGGGGCGCCGGCGGCGGCCCAATCCGGCCGGGCAGGGCCAAGGGCGGCTCGGGGGTATGGGGGATGAGAGAGAGGGGGGCACGGGGATCCCATCCCCGGCCTCACCTTGGGCCGAGGTGGAGTGAGGGGGCCGGGCGACGGCGGGCAGCGGGCGGCGGCCGAGCGATGTGCGGCGGCGGCGCAGGAGCAAGGGGGGCGAAGGTCTGAGCGGGCGGTGGCGGTGGTGAGGTGCTGGGGATGCCCCTCGGCCCTATTTATAGGCGGCCGAGGCGGTGGGCGGTGGAGGCCGGTGGGGAGGGCCGGCGAGCGGCGCGGGGCGCCTTAATGGCGGCCGCGTCGTGGCGTTCGTGTCGTCGAGCGGCGGCGCGGGCAGCGAGGCCGGGGCGACGTGACGGTGCGAGCACGTGGAGCGGCGCTGTGCGGCACAGGACGACGGCGCGCGCGCGGCGGGGCGGGGCAGCGACGGGTGGCTCGGCACGCGCAGGGACAGAGCGCGCGCGTGCGTGCGGGGTGCGGCGTGGCGCGGGCCCGAGGCGGAGCGCGAGCGGCGGGCAGCGCGACGCGGGCGGCGAGGCCGGGGCGGCAGTGGCGGGGTGCCGGCGAGCCGCGCGGTTGCGCGTGCGTGCCGTGGCCGTGTGCGTGCGCGTGCGCGCGCGGTCCGGCGGTGCGCGCGCGTACGGCGGCGTGCGCGTGAGGGCGGGAGCGCGAGGGCGCGTGCACGAGGGAAGAGAGGGGGGTGTGGTGGCGTGGCCCGGGAGGCAAGGGCCGGTGGTGCTCGGGAGCAGAGAGAGGAGGGGGAAACAGGGAGAAGAGGAGGGAAGAAAGGAAAAGAGAAAGGGGAAAAGAAGAAGAAGAGAAAAGGGGAGAAAGGGAAAGAGAAGAGAAAAAGAAATGGGAAGGAAAAAGGAGAAAAAGAAAAGAAAAGAAAAGGGGGAGAAGAGAAAGAATGACGCGTGCCGGCGGGATTCGCGCGCGCGACGCGTGCGCGCTGCGCGAGGAGGACGGCGAGGGAAAAGGAAAATGCGTCGGCGCCAATTGCGGCGGCGACCGCGGTTGGTCGGCCACGCGCGTGCGCCGTCCGCGCGCTGTGCGGGAAGAACAGCATCACGCCGGCGCTGATTGCGGCAAAGCGGTCGCGCGTGCGCGGTGCGGGATGCGTCGGCTGTCAGTGGGGAAACGGAGGGAGGTCAGGGCTAGGGTTTCGACGACGAGTGGTTTTTACACGAAACACCCTAGCGCGTGTTTTAATTTGGTGAATTTTCAGGGCGTCACAGCACTCAACCAAATAAAACTTATGCACCAGCATGAATGCACAAACATGTTGAACCTAAAATAAATTTTAATCACTTGTGAATTAAATTATAAATAAATGCAAGCTAGGCAAAATAAATCCTTAGAAAATTACTGGAGCCCAATTAAATTCATTATAAATCTCGAAACTTTACCTTAGGGTGTTACAAGTAAGCAGTCTTTAGCCTATGAAGTGGTTGTTTAGCTCATTCTCTCTCCTTCCTCCCTCGCATCCATATCATCAAAAGTCCTATGTGCATCTGCATAAGACAATCTGTAATACTGCTGACGTGCAGCAAGTACTTGCCTACAAGTAATTTTGTACTCCGTGAAAAATAAAAAAATAACTTCGTAGTATATTAATTTAGAGAAAGTAATTTTTCTGATCCGTATCTTTATTAAGAAAAGTTGAAAGTTAAAGAAAAGTAATATTGTATTATATAAATTTTAGAAAAAGTAACTTTCTAGTTCTAGAAAGTAATTTGCCAACAGTATATATGATGTGCAGTAATTTGTGATTAATTTATATGACAGAGGAAGCAAAGTTTATTTTTTTTAAATAACTTCATCGCTTTCAGCAAAACATACCCATAACTTACATGTAATATATAATATATAGATAGTGGGGGTAGGAGGCTCTCCACCGATCGTTATCGGGACAGTCCTCTCCATAGCCAGGTCCTTTTTTGAGAGCTGTAGTTTATTTCTTTTTGTGGAATCGGAGATCATTCAAACGCGAACGGCTGTTGCAAGCATGTTACCTGTTCGAGGGCCGAGCAAGTCGTCGTAAAAAAGGCCTAAGGCCCACAACCACACTTCAGAATCCGAGCCCAACACAAACCGTGTCGGACTCTGATCGTTACAGCTCCGGAGCCCAAATACGAGCGCCGCGAAGCCCCTCTCGCCCAAGGCCATCTCCCAGTCCCATCTCGAATTTTTTATAAAAAAGGTTAAAAAAATTAAATTAAAAAAGGTGCCGATTTGGAAAATTTTTCAAAAATGGGTACCTCCCGCCCGATCAGCGGACGGGAGGCATGGGGCCGGACACCTCCCGCCCATCCAACGGATGGGAGGGGCCTCTTTACGAATAAGAAAAGTTTCTTATTCACGAAGAGGCCCCTCCTGCGGCAGCAAAGGCATCTCGCCCGCCCAACGGGCGGGATGTGCCCTTTTTCTTATTTTTCATTCGAATTTATGTTTTACAAATTATTTAAGATTCACTTTTTTCAAATACAAGATTTATTCGCCATACTTGTTTGTATATATATAAAATTTTTAGTTCAATTTTACGAAGAAGATTACGGTATCTAAAACTCGTACGAAGATGGTTAAGCGATAACGTTTTGCAACGTAGAATCCAAATATTACGATAGTATGATACATCAAGCCATTAAAAATAAAATAGTATGATAAAAAACAGTTTAAATATACAGAGTCCATCGAATTAGGAGTATCTACTCCGCCTGTCCCGGTCCTCGCGCTCTCTTAGTCCTCCCCCTTAGTCCTAGGCCGTCGGCGTATGTGCCCCTCCGAGTACGTGAATGCATCTGGAGCACGGTGAGGTCGATGGGCCAGCTGTGTACACGTGGGCGGACGCATGAGATGAACTGAAGGCCTCCATGTCGTCTCTGCTGCAACACGTTAGTGCACGTAACGCTCGCGTCAAATTGTCATGAATCCGACGAAAGCTCTCTTTGTACTGTGCCTCCGATACACATACTCCACAGTCAAATAACGTGATCTGAGATGCAGCTTCGACCTCCGCGCAGTGGATCAGATCGATCTGCATGAGTAATGGGAAGCAGAGTAATATTGTTATCGATTTTTTTTAAAAAATTATATGTATACAAAAGAGTATGGCGAATAGACCTTGTATTTGAAAAAAGTATGAATTTTAAATAGTTTGTAAAACATAAATTCGAACAAGATAAAGGGCACATTCCGCCCTTTGGGCAGGCGGGATGCCTTTGCCGCCGTGGGAGGGGCCTCTTCAAACTTTTCTTATTCGTGAAGAGGGACCTCCCGCCCGATGGATGGGCAGGAGGTGTCCGGCCCCACGCCTCTTGATTGGGCGGGAGGTATCCCCTTTTGGAAATTTTCCAAATCGGCACTCTTTTTCGAATTTAATTTTTTTATTTTTTTTAATTCGTCCCATCTCGTCGACCGAGACAAGTCCTCTCCGCCTCCAAGCTGACGCGCCCAACCCACAGCCACATCCCACATGGCCCCGCTCGCCGGCGGCGACTCCCCGCCCCTCCCGCCGCCGGAGCCGTCAAAGGGCAAGGCCAAGATGGACGGCGAGGCGGAGGTGGAGGGCGCGGGGAAGATGTGCGGCATCTGCTACGTCGACGGCGGGCGGGCCATCCGCGGCGAGATCGACTGCTGCGCCCACTACTTCTGCTTCGTCTGCATCATGGCCTGGGGCCGCGTCGAGTCCCGCTGCCCATTCTGCAAGGCCCGCTTCCGCACCATCCGCTGCCCGCCCGTCCCGGGGCGGTTTCCCGACGAGCGCATCGTCTCCGTCCCCGAGCGCAACCAGGTAATCGTTTGGTACCCTAAATCAAATCTGATCCGATCTAATCCGGTAATCCCACTAGTTTTTGGTATCTCCGTAGTAGAAATCCTCTTGTCCGTGACTGCGAATTCCGGCAAATTCGCCATTGGTTACTCCGTACCACGTGCTATTCCGCTCCCCTATCAATTTGCCATGCCCGGACGCCATGAATTCTCCGCGGGACGACACTGACGTGCTGTGCTGGTTGGTGCAGGCATACTGTCCCCAGGGCAACGGGAGCACCACGGTGGGCCGGGATCCTTACGCGGACACCATCTGCACCGTGTGCAACGGCTCCAGGGACGACGAGCTGCTGCTGCTCTGCGAGCTCTGCGACTCGGCCGCGCACACCTACTGCGCCGGGCTGGGGACCACTGTGCCGGAGGGGGACTGGTTCTGCAAGGACTGCGCGACGATCAGGGAGGAGCAGTTGAGGTGGCTGGCTGAGAATGAGGGCCAGGACAGCCAGGGTGAATTTGAGATCAGCATCGATGTTCCCAGAGCTGAGCCAGTTGCAGCCCCTTCTGTTTCTGATGTTGTGGATGATGAGCATGATCTGGATAGGACAGATGTGTGGAGTGGTAGGCTTTCCATGGATGACCCGGTTCCTTCCATTTATGACATTGTGGGTGACGATTTCGCTACCAGTGCCGGGATCTTTAGGAGGCCTGCAAGGAATGCTGAGGATTTTCCATCACAGGGTACTTCATCAGCTGGATCTCAGTGTCCTGGATTGACCAAGGGACGAGATAATGGTCTTGGGGCGTATCATGCTCGCATTCGCCTTGAAGTTGAGAGAGCTAGAACACTACGTAACTCCCGCAACCTTGATAAGCGCATAAGGGAGCTGCGGGACAACTGGGCTGCCCTGCGTGATGGTTCTCTGGGTTTTGCTCCACGTGTGCCTAACGGAAGAAGGAAAGATATGAATGGTTCCGTTTCTGTTGCTACCGAGCAGTGTCACACGGTGCCTGGAACTGTCAGTTACAGAAATGGTGCTGCTGCTACTTCTGTTCAGCTGCCATCGCCTTCCCCTCAGGAAACTAGCACCTCACTGGGACATAGTAAAAAAGTCTCGCACAAGGATGCTCGTGATGCCCGTAAGGCATGGAAAAGGTTGGAGATGGCAAAGGCTTCTGGTGGGAAGAAGATATCTAGCAAACCTGCCTCCCTTAGCTGCAGCCCCCCATTTTCCATGGGGAATAGATCAACTTCTTACAGTCCGATTGATACAGTCTTGGGACACAAGAACCGTAAGCAGCCTAATAAGGCGCCTCAACAAAATACCGCAAACTGTGGTCAGGGTACAAAAATGGAAAGTACACCGCCGGCAAAATGCACAGGAGAATGCCGTAGCTTGTCTGAGGACAGTCGTTCGCGGATTCAAGAAAGGACGATTTCTTTTCAGACTCGAATAAATCAGGATAGTCTAAACGGTGAAGTTGCCTCATCATCAACTCAAGATCAACATGTTGATCAATCGTTAGCACCTTCATGTAGTACAGGCATATTAGAGAAATCCAAATCGCTGCATCCACTAAAGTGCAGTTCATCATCCGGTCAGTCCCCTCCGACTTCATCACTACAGTTGGGACCTAGTGCTGGGAGCCAATCTACTATGATGGTAAACCCTGAGGAACCCCCAGCTGTTAGTGCCGCGACAACCAATGAAATAGGTAGTGCTGCAACCACTGAAGTTAGAAAAAGTTCTAGAGCAGACCGTCATGAGCGCAAGAGGAAACACAGTTCTGAAAATTGCAATGCTGGAGGATCCAAAAGGTCCAGGTCAGCCTGTAAAATTGCAAAAAGTGAGATTTCTTCGTTGGCTGTTCGTGAGCTGAAACTACTTAAGATAGACAAAATGCACGGTACACATCCTCCTTCCTATTCTTCTGTTCCCCAGTATAACTTTTCTTTTGC
The DNA here is from genome assembly GCF_002211085.1 of Panicum hallii. Classification (NCBI taxonomy): domain Eukaryota; kingdom Viridiplantae; phylum Streptophyta; class Magnoliopsida; order Poales; family Poaceae; genus Panicum; species Panicum hallii. Next base: position 27,157,994 of record NC_038045.1, on the reverse strand, counting down.
TGTCACATATTTAATCTTATAAACCACTGCCTGTGATTCAGGCTCTGAAACATTCAAGGAAGTTGCTCGGACAGCAACACATACCGTCTTGGCTGCCTGCGGATTTGAGCACTCGCCATCGCAATCCCTTGCACTCCCAAGACCGATTTGCAAACACAGCCCCAAAGTCAAACCGCTGAAGTCATCAGAGATCACCGATTCTTGCAGCGAATGCTTGCGTATGTCTGTGAAAGAAGCCATCAGTTTAGCGTTGTCAGGTAGGCATATGGATCAAACCAGTGCCTCCTGTTAGATTCTAGACATATAGTCTTGAGATTCTTTCTTGTCTGCTCATTGTGAATATCTTACAGCACAAACTAGAGACAAGTTGTACATTTCATATTTTCATAGCATGTCAATACCATCCTATAGTGTAGTTGCTAGGTCTGATCAGTCCTTTAACAACTAACATTCTCTTTATTTTGCCATGACCATGGTTGTAGTACTAGAACCAAACATTTTCGGGCTCATGAGGTGTGGTTGGTGCACCTGGAGCACGGAATGGGTCTCACATCATAACATGGTTGGGTTTTGTAAATGCTGGCTATTAATGGGTGGGCAAAAGTCTCTCGATGAAGAAAAACTGGATGAAACTTGGCATAACTGCTGATCTCAAATGTCTTGATGCACTGGCTTTTGACGGTTCAACTAAAGCCTTACACTGATTGGGAAAGCGAGGAAAGCACAGACTACTGTTGAAATTTTGTAGCCGGTCTGGATCCAAGCAATACCTAAAATGTTCAAACAAGTTGTTGCCCAACTTGCAGTGTTTATCTTCCTCAGGAATCAATTATAATGTCAGGCAAACAGTCGTGTTGTAACAACAGGAACAAAAAAAGCGGGGGTTGGTTGCTCCAGCAGCTAACATCTTAACTAAGGTCAAGTCTTCATAAAAAGTGCCCGTATGAGCAATGCAGAATAGCATATTGTTGCACATCTATGCTGATTTATTGCAAATCGTTAGGTACTGTACTGCAGTTTTCTCACAAAAATAAAGAAAAGAAAAGGAATGGAAGCTGCTGTACTACAATTATGCAAACTATTTTCAAATTAGCATTAAGGATTCATAACAAATTTCATGGAGTAGTCCAATTCTGAGTGTAGAGCGGTACAAGTTTGCCGAGGATTCATAACATATACTTTGCCAAGGGTATTGTTTTCTTCCGTCATATCACCTATTAATTTTCGTTCTGGGAATTTTAGCTAGGCATACGGTAACTAAAGAGCTACGTTGATAAATTTTTCTCCATGTCAGTATGGAGCTAAATGAAAAGGCGCTTTCATTGCCAAGTACTACCTCCATCCTAAATTACAATTTATTTTTTCTAGATACATAAATTTTGCTAAATTACAATTTATTTTTTCTAGATATATATATTTTGCAATGCACTTATATATACATCATGTCTAATACATATATCTAAAAAGACCAAAATACCAGGAGCGGTTCTGCTTCTGCAACACTACCAGGAGCGAGGTAGGAAGGAAAAGACCATATAGTATAGTTCCACGGCAAGATGGACTGGTTCATTAATAAAAGAAAAGATGGACTGGTTCATGTAAACTACCACTACGGGTCTAGGGCCGCCGCCGGCATCAGTCAAAACACAAAAGACCAAGCAAATCCGACGCGAGTCAGAGAAGCGATTTCAGAATAGAATGGCGCGTGGCCAGTCGCCAAATTGCAGGCGGTACGTTCAACACCGCGCTCTGCACGAGGGTACCGTATTATTATGCAGTGATTAGGTTGGTTCTATAGCATTTAATACGATACTATGTAGGATATTTTACTGATTTAGCAACGCAGTAGGGAGGAAAAGATCTAAGTTTCATACAAGAAATAGGTTCTTGTTTGTCGCACAAAAATCAAAATATAAGAAACTACTCCCTCTATCTTTTTTAGGTGTCGCTCAGGAAGCGTGCTCCCGTCACATACATGCTTCCCGAACGGCATTTAATGGAGGGAGTACTCGACACCTATTAGGATGAATATTAGAGTAGAAAGGATAGAGAGAGAAGAAAGGTTATTGGATGAATTTATTTTGTAACTACAATTACAAATTATGTATTGGAAACTATAGTTTATTATAGTTTATTGAGTGATGGAAACTATAGTTTATTATAGTTTATTAAGTGATATACTGTATATTTTTTGTTTAAAAGTACCTCGAGGCTGCCAAATGCCAAACAGCGGATCCAACACGAGCATCCTACGCGCGCGCCAATGGGATGGGACGCTTCCAAAACTCCAAATCAATGTCTTCGGCGGCCCGGCCAGTGTGCTCTACTGCTGGTGTGTGTGGCGGTGTAACCGCGTGCCTTTATTGCTGCTAGGCAAACTAGGAGAAGCCCCCGTTGCTGCCGAGATGGTATGAGAATACGGTACAGGTACACCGCGTACTGGACGGCGTAGCGATTACGATGACGTGGTACTAGTACTACGTACAGTGCAACCGTAGAGGCACCAAATACCTTATACCGTAGTATAAATGGAGGCATGGATGGAGCTGTCATTGTCATTTCGCTGGCAGAGGAAAAAAGGTACCTGTCGGAGGAAATTTCCAGCCGGGTGGCGGAATGCACCCGTCTAATTCTAGTTAAGGATAGGTTTGGAGGAGACTTAGGAACGCTCGATCAATGTGTGGATGGTCACAGGAAGAACACGAGGATTTTAGAGTGGTTCGGGCCGCCGGAGCGTAACACCCTACGTCCACTTTGGTGTTGTATTGATCGTGTGGGCAAGACCTGAACCTTGCAAACTCAGCCTCGATGGACCTTGGCGTGAGCTTGAGATTGTGTGTACTTATCTTCTATCGAGTGCACTCTCCCTTTTATAGTTTAAGGGAGGTGCTTACACTGTGCGGGGCTCCGACAGGTGGGTCCGGCCAACAGGAGCCTGCTCTATGTGATATGGAGATCTCTCTCTCCAGCTCCTCGATGTAGTCCTCACGGTTGGGAAGATAATGTGCGTATCCACAGCCTGGATACGGTCGTGTGTTGCCTTGCAGGCACAATGACCGCTGTCAGTGTTACCCAACAGTGAAGCTGTGCTGTCACTATTGGGTGCGATTCTATCAGGCGAGGGAGCAGTGCTGACCCGCCGTGCCGTTGCGCGCGCACTGTAGCAGCGCACGCCTCGGCTCTCCTGTTACAGGCCATCATCACGCCGCGCGTGGCGCTGTGACGGGACTGTACGCCGCTGCGCACAGTAAACGGTGACACGACGCGCCGCATTGGAAACAGGTAGGCTTACCGTGGTGTCAGCCTACCTGCCCTGTGTGTCAGTGGCAGGCCACACTTTTTGACTTGGGTGCGCCCGGCCCAACTACTGCATTAAATGCTGGTAGGTGGGCTGGAGACCCGCGAAGGGCCTCCTGCCACAGGCACGTGGCAGGGCCAACCCCGCGCCCACCGTGGGGGCGGCACGTGGCGGTACCGGACCCCTTCCCGGGGGAAGGGGGATCCGGGCCCCCGAGGCCGCTTGGAGCGGTCAGGCCCGTGATGGTCTGGCCATCACACGTGGCGGCCCCGGACCTCCATGGGGAGTCCGGGTCCGCGGGGGCTACCCGAGGACCCCCTGCCTTCCTGGGCACGTGGAGGCCCCGAACCTCTAAGAGCACGGGGGAGGTCCGGAGACCATGGTCCCAGCTGTCAGGCCCGGACCGTACGCCACGTCACCCAAAAGATGAGGGGAAGATCACGGATGGTGAGACGCTAAGGGCCTGGACACCCTAGCAGGAGGTACCCCTGTCCGTATGTACCGACAGGGACCCCCGGGCCCACCTTGGTTGAGGGATGAACCCGCAGGTGGGGCCAGATCCCAGCATTGCGCCGGGTGGACAGCTTGTTCCCGCCGGGGAAGGGCATGGATGTCCTTCCCCCATAGCGGGATCCCCGAGGGACCCGTCCCCCGCCCGCGCCATGCGCGTCAGGCGGTTCAGATTCTTGTCTTATTCGAGCCCGTCCCGCGGCTCGGGCGGTTCGGATTCCGCCTTTCCCCCTTTCCTCCAGCGGCCATGCCTTTGACTGGTGGGCCCGGGCCCGCCGGTCATTGGGTGTGAGAGGAGGGGGCTTGGTGCAGGCAACCGTTCGACTTCTCCTCGGTCGCCACGGAGCGCGAGAGGGCGACAGCCTTTTGCATAAAAGGTAGGCGCCGAAGGGAACTGCTACCTTTTCGCTCTTGCCATCAACAGATGCTGTAGCGCCCCTTCATCTCCGCACTCTTCCTTGCGATCAGCTTCCTCGCGCTCGGCTTCCTTCTCCTTCTTGCTCCCTTGCGATCCATCCTTAGCGATCTCAACGCCATCGCCATGTCTTCACTTCCGTTCCCGCGCCGCTTCCAGACCCAGGCCCAACTGGACCTGGTGCGCCGCCTGGTGGGATGGACCTCGCCGGAAAATGCCAAGAAGATCAGGGCCGGCAAAATCCCCCTCCGCGACCTTGCCGCGGGGGAGTTCATCCTTTTCAACTCGTACGCCATGTGCGGGTTGGTTCCTCCGTTCTCCTCGTTCTTCGTCCTGCTCCTAGAGGAGTTCGGCCTCCAACTTCATCATCTCACCCCCCACTCCATCCTTCTCGTGGCGGTCTTCGCCCATTTCATGGAGATGTTCGTGGGGGTACGCCCCTGCACCACCATCTTCAGGCATTTCTATGCCTTGGTCGGGACCGGGAGGAGCAGGCGTGAGGTGGGCGCGTACTACTTCCAGCTCCGGCACGGGATGGCGAGTTCCTACATCAGCGCCTTCTCCAGCTCCAAGTGGGAGGACTGGCGTGAAGGTTGGGTCATTGCGGAGGCTGACCCCCACGACCGCCTGTAGCTGCCAACCGACGGACCCTAGAGCGACCGGAGCACCTGGAAGGCCAAGCCGACGATTCCGAAGGAGCTCGGCCCGGTCTTTGATCGGGTAAAGAATCTCCAACGGAGCGGCCTGACATCCATGATGGTGCTGGGCGGCTTCCTGAAGCGGCGGATCACCCCCCTGCAGCAGCGGTCCCGGATGGCCTACATGTGTCGGTGTTTAACCGGCTGCCCACCGAGGGATATACCCGAGGTGGTAAGTTTTGGGTGAGGGGACGCCGAGATCAGGAACTCGAAGGTGCAAGGAGCACAAGACTTAGACAGGTTCGGGCCGCACGGAGCGTAACACCCTACGTCCTGTATGATTTGTATTGCCTTTGATGTAGAATGACCTAATGATCTTCTATTTTTAGAGGGGTCCCTGACCTCCCTTATATATCCGAGAGGTCAGGGTTACAAAGGTACTAACCAACATCAACAAAGGAATCGTACCAGAACATGTCTCGAGTAGATTCCCCTTGTATCGGTTAGCTCTATCTCCTATTTAAACGAAATAAATAAGAGATAAATAAGATGAATAAGAGATAAGACGGACTTAATCTCTTAGACCTCTTTAAACTATGTTATGTGCCCAGCCCGGTGGCCCCGGGTCTGACAAACCCCCGAGCTCTTCGTAGATGAGTACTGCAGGCTTATCGAGTACTTTCAAAGCAGTCTTCGACTTCTTCTGAAGCTTCGTCTTGAAGACCTTCTTCGAGTACTTGCTTGGCTGCATCGAAGCTATGAGGTGCTCATGCCCCGAATTTTTGTTATGGTGTGCGATTTAAAAATCGCACTCCATATGGAGTAGCCCCCGAGCCTTAGGTTGAATCGGAGAATCTGGCTGAGGGTCCCATTTGTCTGTAATCCTCCTTACCTACTCTTCGAATAAATTCGAAAAATAAGTAGTCGATGCCACGTACCCCGCAGCCCCTGAGCCTTGAACCCAAATCTCCCAGGTTTGGGAAAAAGGATCCAAGAATCGTGGCATTGGTGTTACTCTGAAATCCTGAGAAAAACTCTTCGCTTTCTGCATAATGAAAGTAAGCCTCCCGCTGGTTTATTTAACCGCGCGGTGACTTAAGATTTCTTTTGCACTCTCAGTCTTCATACGAGTCTTCTTCGAGTAGTTTTGCGGCGTCCGGCCCCCGAGCTTACGAGCCAGGAGAGCCGAAGGAGCCATGTCGAGTAGTGCGCATCGCCCAGCCCCCAAGCCTGAGAACTAGCAGAACTGCCATGGCACGCCGTGCTGCCTGGAGGGTTGTTGCCGAAGCTTGATCTGAAAAAAGACAATGCATACATTATGTAGCATAATGCGAAGATACCGAGTAGTACTCAGTAATAATATAAATACACCAAAATTTATTCGGTGTAAAAATTTTGCGTCTTGCTCTTGCTAGGCCATGTAATTTCCCCGGGCAGTTAGCCTGTTACGTTTAAGCACCTGATCCCTAATGGCCGTAGACCATAGCGTAGGGAGCTTAGCCGCATGCACGCGTAGGAGCATAGGCTTACAGAAGAGTCGAGGTTTCACGGATTAAGGCGTGTGCTACCTGAGTACTTTAGCAACCGTTAAGAGAAGACAAAGAAGTCGTCATGCGACAAAGAGGATGCGCAGTGCGCAAAGATAGTCGGTGAAGTGTAGCTCTGGAGGGTTTCATGCCCATCGAGAGTCGTACACGGACAAGTAATCAATCATGGTGTAGCCCCCCGAGGGTTTCATGCCCGTCGAGAGGCGTACCAAAAAAGGTAGCCGATCTTGTGAAGAACAAGTCGGAAAAGGTATAAATCACTTAGCTTGATTCGTGGACGAATGTCGACGAAGCCGTGGAGCTCGTTGATGAAGCTGCGATGATTTGTTGATGAAGCTCGACTAGTTGGAACCGATTCCGACTAGTTTTCAAGTCGAGACGAGTAGTTGATGTAGTCGTCGGCGAGCTGCCGATCGTGCTCGCGAAGTCGAAGTAGTTGAACATGTTGCTGCCGCGCGCGGATATTGCGGCACAAGCCGAAGTTGAGCCGGGTCGTTGAGGTCGACGGCCGCGGTGCATCGACGTTGCAGCGCAAGGTGAAGTCAAGCCGAGTAGTCGACGTCCATGTAGCCGTTCGCTGAAGGATCCGATCTCGAACTCGATGAATCGATCCGTCGATGCACATGCGTGAAGGTAGCAATCCACCACCTGGTGAACTAGAAAGATGCCATCGAGTTCGCCGGTGGATCTTCGACGCGCCCCCTACCTGGCGCGCCAGCTGTCGGTGTTTAACCGGCTGCCCACCGAGGGATATACCCGAGGTGGTAAGTTTTGGGTGAGGGGACGCCAAGATTAGGAACTCGAAGGTGCAAGGAACACAAGACTTAGACAGGTTCGGGCCGCACGGAGCGTAACACCCTACGTCCTGTATGATTTGTATTGCCTTTGATGTAGAATGACCTAATGATCTTCTGTTTTTAGAGGGGTCCCTGACCTCCCTTATATATCCGAGAGGTCAGGGTTACAAAGGTACTAACCAACATCAACCAAGGAATCGTACCAGAACATGTCTCGAGTAGATTCCCCCTGTATCGGTTAGCTCTATCTCCTATTTAAATGGAATAAATAAGAGATAAATAAGATGAATAAGAGATAAGACGGACTTAATCTCTTAGACCTCTTTAAACTATGTTATGTGCCTAGCCCGGTGGCCCCGGGTCTGACAACATGTACACAGGGCTAAATGACTGCTGCAGGATCGCGCGCGGGCCCGGCGCCGACTTCACCAGGGCGGAGCTGGAGGTCGCGATCCGGGGGATGACAGGCGACGCATTCAGCCCGGAGTCCCTGGTCCTCCCGATCGGGGTGAAGGCCCTATCCGAGGACCAGGCGCTGCGGGCGTCAGTCCTGGCATCGATGCCGACCCTGGATGAGGGCGGCCTGGCGGTCCAGCAACTGGGAGGTGACCCCAATCGCGGGCTCCAGATCCCCGGCACCACACCGGACCACCAGCAGCGTACCAGCCAAGGTCTCGGGGAGCCAAGACCCGGGGGTCCGGCTCCCGTCGGGAAAAGGGAAAGATAAGGTGCCGGTGCCGGAGCACCGCCACAAGGACGACGCGGGTGCTGCCCCAACCCGGAAGGTCGATGAGGCGCAGGGGGCAGCGCCCGCACGGAGTAGCCAAGCTGAGGGGAGCAAGTCCCGGAGGCTCCAACGTGGCGACGGCTCCTTCGTCAGGGAGCCGGCCCCCAAGCGGCAGAAGACAGCAGAGGCGGAGGGGCCGACCGGAGCGCCACCACCTCAGCCACAGCGCCAGCAGCCGGAGAGGAGATCGGAGGAGGCGCGGCGGCCTTCTCCGAGGCAGCAGACTCCTCCACCGCCACCGTTGACGCAGCGACCGGCGACGCCACCACCCCCGTCGGAGCCAAGGCCGCAAACCCCTCCCCCGCCACCAGAAGCGCCAACGGCCGGAGACATCCGCCAAAGGTCCGGTGGGCCTTCGGCAGAGAAGGTGATCCCCCCAAAAGTGCGGGGCAGTTGTGGGTGGTTTGATTTTGAGTAAGTGGTCTTCCTTGGAATTTCCTGTTGTCCCAATTCGTTTCTTGGGGTCCTAACCTTGTTGGTGATCTGATAGGTCCCTCACTTCGGACGCCACAAGCACATCCGCCGGAGCCGCCTTAGCTATGGGTTCCGGCCCCCAGCCAGTACCAGCAACAGCCGGACCCAGAGGTCCGGAGCCGGAGGCCGCCACACCCCAGAGGTGGAGGCCGCCGGACCTGCTGCGTCGACCGAGGCGCCAGAACAGCAGCAGCACCGGACACTGAGCTAGAGCCTCCTCCAGCTGAACCAGCAGTGGCAGCACCGGAGGAGGCGGCACTGGAGGCAGCGGCGGCGCCGGAGGCCACAGAAGTCGCCAGCACCACGACTCCACACATGCAGGAGGAGGAGCCGGAGGTGGTGCTAGGGAGGCGTCTTCTTCCAAGTCCAGCGGAGGTCCCGCTCCCTCGCCTCTTCACCAAGAGCCTGCAGGTTCACGAGGAGCTGGAGGCAGGCATCCGCCGGGAGTGGGAGAGGTTGGAGGTGGAGCGCCACCAGCTCCTCGACTGGGAGCAACGCCTCGGGGATCGCATCAAGTCCGTCACCGCCCGCTACGCCGATGAGCGCGCCAAGCTCGTGCTGGAGTGCGAGCTCCTGCAGGAGCAACTGCAGCAAGCTCTCAACCGGGAGGCGGCGGCGGCCTAACGGGAGAGAGCAGCCGCACGGTGGGAGGCGCATGCCTTTGAGCGGGAGCTCCTGGCGGAGATGAGGGTGTAGGCGGCGGCGGAGCGGGAGAAGACCTCCCTAGAGTTGGCCGACCGGGCCAAGAGGATGGTGGAGATGACCGCGGCGCAGGAGGCCACTCTTGTAGAGCTGGCGGTAGCCGCGGCAAAGAGGGAAGAAAGGCTTGCCGCCCGCGAAGCAGAGGAGGTGTCTCGGCTCGAGGAACTCCAGGAGCGGGAGGCGGCCGTGGAGAAGGAGCTGGCGGCCGGGACCCGGAGGCTTCGGGAGCGGGAAGCAGCCCTCCGGGAAAGGGAGGCCAAGGTGGAGGAGTTCTAGGCGGAACGGAGCGCCAGTATCGGCCGCATCGTAAGGTGGCCGGTGAGGTGAACTCCTCCCTGGAAGCTCTTGGAGCTAACCCTATTTGGGTGGCGGAGGCTCCTTCATCGCTTGGCGTCACCCTCCAGGTGCTGGACTCCACTGCTGAGCGACTTCAAGGCCTGGAGTCCAGCGTGCTCGACCTCCTGGAGACAGAAGGGAGAGTAGTTGCCCGGGGACGGCTGAGTACATCCTCAACTGTTTCCGGAGCCACGACCCCGCCATCCAGCTAACTTCCGTCCTAGTTGGTCCCCTCCGGGTGACGGCGGCCGTCGCGAAGGAGGGTGTGTAGGAGGCGGCCGACATGGTGGTGTCCCGCGTCCGATGCCGTCCCGACGCCTCCGGACCACCAGGGCAATAGGATTAGCATTTTTGTTATTGCTTTTGTAATATAACTTCGTGCTGTGATGTAATATAACATTATCAGTAATGTATTTAAGTATTTCGTGCGTCTAGTTTTTGCAAAAAACTTAGCTGTCTTCCTGATTGTCAATCTGTAAAGTGTTCACAAGCACACCGAGGTCCCGTGGCCCCCTGGGAGGTAGTCGCGATAGGTCGGGACTAGATGCCATAGAACCGAGGTCCTGCACACGACTTAGGATCGACGCTTAGTAGACATTCCCACGAGGTCCCGGTCTGGCCAGCGAAGGCTTCCTGAGTTGCGTAGCGGGTCAGAGCGCCAGGGCCTAGGTTCGGGAATTAAAGGGGTCCCGGCCCCCGGGTCCATGGTTCGAGGTGCAACGGTACTCGTTCTAGGGGGGCAGGACGTGTAGGCTTAGGGTACGGAACCAGGCTAAGCGGCTACATGACCCTGGACCCCAACAAAGAACGAGCACGTCTCCCTGAAGCTAATTCCTGGGTGTCCGGTTCCTTTTCTCCTGCGAGACAGAGGTCCTGGGGCAGAGACGTAGCGTAGCAACTTAAGAAAGGCCTTGGGCATGACACAAACGCGAAAAACCACGTGGGGGGTTAGCGTAACGGGAAGCAAAGAAAAATAGAATCGCATAGACTTCAAGGACACATTGATTACAAATTTTTCCTTAATGAATTGGTATATAAGAGTTGTGCGATGTACGCCAAGGGCCGGGTTTACGAGGGCGGACCTCCACCGCCTTGGACCGCACGGTGATGCTACCAATTACAAAGGAAAATTTTTCTCTCAACTAGGTCCTAGGGATAGAACTTACAGAGGTGCTCAATGTTCCATGGATTGGGTAGTTGCATGCCTTCCTCCGTAGCCAAACGAACAGATCCGGGGCGGCACACCTTTGTCACCTTGAAGGGTCCCTCCCAGCTAGGGGAGAGCTTGTGCAGGCCCTCTCGGTTCAGGATTCGCCTTAAGACTAGGTCTCCGACCCGGAGCTCCCTACTGCGCACGAACCATTGGTGATAGCGCTGGAGCGCTTGGTTGTACCGTGCGTTTCGGACTGCTGCTCACCATCGGCGCTCGTCGATGAGGTCCACGTCTTGGCGACGCTGCTGTTCCTGCAAGTCCTCATCAAAAGCCTGGACTCGTAGAGAGCCCATGGTGATCTCTGGGGGAAGGCACGCTTCGGCCCCGTAGACAAAGAAGAAAGGGGTTTCCTTTGTCGCCCGGCTGGGTGTGGTCCGGTTCCCCCATAACACGCTCGGAAGCTGATCAATCCATCTTGCGCCATGTTTCTTAAGGTCACAGTAGGTCCGGATCTTGAGTCCTCTGAGGATCTCAGCATTGGCCCGCTCGACTTGGCCATTGCTCCTGGGATGCGCCACTGAGGCGAAATAGAGCTGGATGCCAATGTCCTCGCAGTACTCTTGAAAGTATTGGCTTGTGAAATGAGTCCCATTATCGGTGATGACCCGGTTCGGGACCCCAAACCGGCACACAATTGACTTGAGGAAAGCGGTTGCTGACGCCTTAGTGATGTTGACCACTAGGGTCGCCTCCGGCCACTTGGTGAATTTGTCAATGGTGGCATAAAGGTACCGGTACCCGTCGACGGCCCTAGGGAAAGGTCCCAAGATGTCCAGCCCCCAAACAGCAAAGGGCCAAGAGGGAGGGATCATCTGCAGTGCCTGAGCTAGAGTGTGTATCTGCTTTGCATGGAACTGACACGCTTTGTAGGACCTTACCAATTCAGCTGCATCCTGGAGCGCTGTTGGCCAGTAAAAGCTATGCCGGAAGGCCTTACCGACCAGCGTGCGGGATGAAGAATGACTTCCGCACTCACCTCCATGGATCTCCGCGAGCAAGTCGCGGCCCTCTTCCTGGGTGATGCACCGCATGAGGATGCCGTTGGCGCCAACGGCGGTAGAGATCCCCTTCTACCACCGTGTATCGTTTAGCCATCCGGACTATGCGCTCAGCAGATGCTTGGTCTTCAGGAAGGAAATTATCTTTCAGGTAGTCCCGGATCTTAGAGATCCATGCGTCGGGACCTTGCTGAGAAACTGGGCGTGGCTCCCTGAGGTCTTCGGGACCCTCGAGGGAGCACATGACCCTTGGCGGGCTCCATGGATGGTGCGCCGCTGGGACCGCTAGTTTTGAGGTGCTAGTCCGACCCCCTTCGCCCAGGTCGGCAAGCTGGGCGGAAGGCTTCAGCAGACGCCTCTGGAAGACGCCCTCGGGCATGGGTGCCTGAGTCGATGCGCTCGCGGAGAGCGCATCAGCTGCTGAGTTGCCTTCGCGTGGAACATGTTGCAGTTCCAGCACATCAAAGTCCTTCTCCAGCTTCTTCACATGAATGAGGTAGGCTGTGAGCTGGGGATTGTTACAGCAACATTCCCCCCAGACTTGCCTGATGATGAGTTGGGAGTCTCCTTTGACCAGGAGCTCCCGGACCCCCAGGGACAGAGCCGCCGTGAGTCCAAAGATTAAGGCCTCATACTCCGCCATGTTGTTGGTGGCCTCGAAGTCGAGGTGCACCATGTACTTCAACTGTTCGCCACGTGGGTCGATGAGGACCACGCTAGCCCCTGCCCTCTTGCTGCGGGCGGACCCATCAAAGAAGAGTGTCCAGTGAGGTCCGGTGAACACCGGAGCCTTGACTTCCAGACGTGGGGGGTCCGAGCCATCAGCCGGACCCCCAGGGACGCTTGGTGCTGGTGTCCACTCCGCGACGAAGTCAGCAAGGACCTAACTCTTGACGGTATGGCGTGGCTAGAAGTCGAGCTGGAATCCAGCGAGCTCAGCTGCCCACTTGGCGATGTTGCCCATGGCGTTGGAGTTGTGGAGGATGGCCCTCAACGGGTAGGAGGTCACCACCACAATCTTATGGGCCTGGAAGTAGTGGCGGAGTTTCCTGGACGCAAAGAGTATAGCATAAAGGAGCTTATGCGTCTCAGGATACCTGGCCTTTGCTTCGTGAAGGACCTCGCTGACGTAGTAGACCGGCTTCTGGACGGTCCTGACTCTGCAAGCAGGGCTGGATCCTTCTGCTTGAGCTGGGGACACGTCGGACCCCAGGTCGCTTGGTGCCTCCCCAGGTCGAGACCCGGCCAGACCCTCCGAAGTGGGGCCGGTTGCTGGAGTGGTGGAGGCTGGACCTCCTTCTCCTGCAGGAGGGTCCGCGGGGGCCCCCTGCGGGAGATGCTCGGACCTCTCAGTGACCAGCACCATGCTGATCACTTCGGCCGTCGCTGCAAGATAAAGAAACAGTGTCTCACCTGGGTCTGGTGCGACCAGGACCGGCAAGGAGGTGAGGTACTGCTTCATCTCCTGGAAGGCACGTTCTGCCTCTTCAGTCCATGTGAATGGACCAGACCCCCTCATCAACTTGAAGAAGGGAAGTGCCCTCTCCGCCAGACTCGAAATGAAACGGCTAAGGGCTGCAAGGGACCCCGTCAACCTCTGTAGATCTTTGAGGCGCGCAGGGGGTCTCATCGCCTCGATCGCCCGGACCTTATCCGGGTTGGCTTCGATCCCCCGGTGGGAGACCAGGAAGCCAAGGAGCTTTCCCGCCGACACGCCGAAGACGCATTTCTCGGGATTAAGCTTGGTGGAGGTCGCTCGTAGCTTGTCGAAGACTTGAGCTAAATTTTCTAGGAGGGAATTTGATTCTCTAGTCTTGACAACGATGTCATCAACATACACCTCAACTATATCTCTAACCAAATCACCTAAAGTGATGTTCATTGCACGAGCAAAGGTGGGTAGAGCATTAAGCAATCCATAAGGCATTACTATATAACAATAAAGACCATCCACTGTTACAAAAGCTGTATGCTTCCTATCATCCCTAGCTATTTTGATTTGGTGAAAACTAGAATAGGCATCTATGAAGGACAGCAAATCACACCCGGAGGTGGAGTCTACAATTTGGTCTATACGCGGAAGTGGATAAGGGTCTTTTGGACATGCCTTATTAAGATTGGTGTAGTTGATGCACATCTGAAGCTTCCCGTTTGCCTTCGGGACCACGACTGGATTGGCCAACCACACTGGGTGATAGACCTCCTCGATGAAGCCAACCTGTAGCAGCTTGCGGATCTCTTCACGGATGAAGTTTTGCCGCTCGATGGACTGATTTCGTGGCTTCTGCCGGACCGGCCTGGCGTCGGGGTGGATCTTCAGATGATGCTCAATCACCTCCCTAGGGATGCCGGGCATCTGTGATGGTTCCCAGGCGAACACGTCAACATTTGCCCGGAGGAAGGTGATGAGCGCGCTTTCCTATCTCTCTCCCATATTCCCACCGATGCGGGTGGTCTGGGAGGTCTCCACTCCGACCTGTACGGTCTTCACGAGTACATCGTCCGTATTGGACGGACGAACCTTGGGTGCCTTGGCCAGAGCCTTGGCACGCGAGGTGGAGGTGTCGGACCCCTGGGCGCCAGCTGCAGGGGCAAGTCCTGTTGCCAGCGCATGGAGTTTTTCGACCGCCGCGACGGCAGTGGCCCGGTCGCTCTGGACGGTGAGGACGCCTGCTGGAGTAGGCATCTTCAGGACCAGGTACCCGTAATGGGTCACGGCCATGAACCGGTACAGGGCCGGTCTGCCGATGATGGCGTTGAAGGGGAGGTTAACCTCCGCAATCTCGAACTATACGTTCTCGGTATGGACGTTGTCCTCCGTCCCAAATGTAACCGGTAGGGAGATGGTCCCCACCGGGTACACAGGGTCCGGACCCACTCCGGAGAATGGGCGCGAAGGAGTCAGCTTGGACTCCGGGATCTGCAGGTGTTTGAACGCTGCATAGCTGATGATGCTGAGGCCTGCACCTCCGTCGATCAGCACGTGGTGGAGGCAGACGTTAGCGATGGTGGGTGCCGTGACAAGCGGCAGCACACCAGCGCCCGCCATTGTCACACCCGATTTATAAGAACATAAATCGAGCAATCATATATGCGCTAGGATCACATCACGCATATATACCACAGAATCATCAAGATATCACAACACGTATCTCGAAATAAAGCGTATAAATTATAAATAAATATTTTTATTACAACTGAATCAAGAATCAGTTCAAGGAATGCGGAAGCGTAAAATAAATACATGAAGAATAGGGCGCCACAGGGACATCGGCTGGGAGACAATGCCTAGAAATCGTCGAGTCCGCTGATGTAGTTCTCCACGTCGTCTGGTACTGAGTAGCAGTCGAAGATATCCCAGAGAGAACAGAAGAGTAGAGGAGGCAAGTGTGAGTACACAATTTGTACTCAACAAGTATAACACGATTTATGAGGCTCTAAGGTTAGCTGACTCAACTGCATTAGCTTTTAATCTTGGCAAATTTTATTAAAGCTATTTACTACAAGTGGATGAATTACCATAACCCAAGTTACATAATAATTTATCAAAAGTAACCATGAGTCTACTGAGAACCAAGCCAAACCACCAAAGGTACAAACCCACTAATCAGACGGAGGATCTAGGCCGCTCATGACTGTGAGCACGACTAGTATACCAGTTTTACACTCTCGAGAGATTGCACAACTTTACCCACAAGTCGTGAGCTATGCTAGTTGTTCATCACACTTTCTTAGGTGAGATGACTAGCAAGCACACTGCGAGACCGTTACAAAGGATCATGTTAGTAAGGTGTAACCGCTAAGGTTTCTGGATCAGCTACGATGGGGCCCACCTCGCGGGGGTACAAGCACACAGCATAGACCAAGCCGGAGGAGCAGGGACCATTGAAGCTTACCACCCCTCTCGCCCACGCAGGTAAGTTACTCCCGAACCAAAACGACCTAATTAGTAAGTCAAGACCGTCCCATTCCAGTCTTGTGGTTGCGCGATTGTCCCAGGTTGTCGCTCTATGAACCGGTCCTTATGGAGAGTGGCCAACCAAGCACTAAGCATCGTGCTGGCCCCCAAAACCATGTTTCTAACAAAACATATTTTCAGGAGACGTGAGCCACTCAAGCACACAGCACAGAGGGCCACTCTTAGAATCAAGTTGCATATAGCCATTAATCAGATTGAATTAAAAAGGACCAAGGTGTGTGAGAGCGTAGCACCTAGCACAACTAACCAAAATGCAACCCAAGGTATATATATATAAAGGATAAGGTGGCTAGGAAGTCCTTATAGGCATACAGAATTAAAATGCAGTATGAAATATGTATTTAAAAGTGATATGAGGTTCATGTTATACTTGCCTTCCTCAAAGTTCTCCTGCTGCTGCTCAAACTGCTCTGCAGAAAGGGGCTCCTAGTACTCGTCCAAAGGCTCAGTGTCTACTCACGATCGCAACGCCAAAACATGGTCCAGCACATACACATACATACAAACAAACAAAGACAAAAGATATGAAATAGTACAACATTACATAAAAGCAGCATACAAAACTATGATAGAACTATTCTACGCGTTACAACAATCGCATGAGCGTGAAAACCACCTAAAACGGATCTAAGACCCGAAATCTAGGGCTAAAACAAGGTCCAAGGGCTTTTCTGCGAGGAAAACAGAACTTCCAGGGGGTTCTGGCAAAAGCCAGGGACCTAAATGTAATTAAAGGCTAGATCTGGGGGCTAACCCGCAAAAATACCGGGGATGGACGGTGGGTTCTATTTCTAAAGAACTCAAGGGCCTAAACAATAAAAATAGGGCCTAACTGGAATTATTTTTGAACTAGAGGTGGACTGCGGGTTGGTTTTCGAAAAGTGCAGGGGCTTTTTAACAAAACTGGCAGGCCGAACCGGTACGTTCTAATCAGGAGCGTTGGTTACCGATCTGACGGCCCGTGGAGATTGGGGACGCGGGCTGGCGGCGCTGCGACGCCGGCGACAGATTCCGCGGCGGCGCGGCTCGGGGCTCGCCGGAGCTCGACGTTCCCGTCGCTCCGGTGGCCCAACCTTCACGACTTCAAGCCAGGGAGCATCACCGCGGCTCAGGGGATCGACCTAGGGCTACAGCTGGGCCTAGAGGGGCTCGGGCTTCACGATCCACGGCTCGGGGCGGCGGACATCGCCGGCGAGCGGCGTTCCAGGGGCTAGGGCGGATCCTAGGCTACGACAGCTAGCGCATAAACTTCGGGGAAGGGATGTGATGCTCACCAGGGGCTTGCGGAGGCCGGAGCTGCAAGGTAGGTTAAGGTCGACGACGACCGGTGGTGAAGGAGGTCGGGTTCTCGCGGACCGACGGCTACAGACGGGCTCCGAGGTTCGGGTCGCCCTAGATCGCTTCAGGAGGCTCCTGCGAAGATGACTGAGGGGTTAAGAGGGTGCAAAGATCACCGGCGGCGAGGAATTACTAAGGCGGAGCTCCTCACTCGCGACGACGGTCGTGGTGGAATTCCGGTGATGCCGGGGCCTAGGGCTCCAATGCTGGGCTCGAGAAGCTTCCAGGGGTCGAGGCGAGGCGTTTGCGGGGGTCGTGGGGGTCTGGGGCGCGGCGGAGCGGCTCAACCACGGCGAGGCCGAGGATGCAGCACGGCGGAGGAAAAGGGGCAGCGGCGCTGGGGTCTCCGGGGTGTTGCAGGGCTAGGGTTAGGGCACGGGGTGATAAAGGGCCTCTTTTGTAGGGCGGCGGGGTCACATTGGCGTGCGGGCCCGGGAGAATAGCTCGCCTGAGATCTCGCGGCCGGTTGAAGCTCGGGGAGGAAGAAAAGGAAAGGGAAGGGAGGGCGCTGACGCGTGGGGCCGAAGAGGCAGAGAGAGAAAAGAGGGAGAGCGGGCGCGTGGGCGGGGAGGCCGGCGCCGACAGGCAGGGCCCGGGTGGCAGTGGAGGGAAGAGAGGGGGGCCGCTCGGGGGAGCTGGGCTGGCTGCTGGGCCGAGCCGGCCCACGCGGGAAGGAGGGAGGAGGAGGAAGGAAGTGGGCTTGGGCCGACTGGGCTGGCTGCTTTCTTTTCTTCTTCTTTTCTTTTTCTTTCCCCACACTTAAACTATTCAAACAATTCTATTTGAATTCAAATAAATTTGAATTCAAACCCGATAAACCCAACACAAGGAAAACAATGCTCCAGCATGAATGCACAAACATGTTGACCTTATAGTAAATTTTATTTTCTTGTGTTATAAAATTACTTTAAATGCAAGATAAATTAGAGAAAGCCCTGGAAATTTTATTTGAGCCAAAATAAATTCATTAAAATTGAGGAAAATTACATTAGGGTGTTACAGCCATGTTCTCCGGGCAGTCCGACGGCCCGAAGGAGATGGTGATGTTCTTCCACCGCTGGTGGGGCGCCGCCTTCGGCGTCGCCGGCTTCACCGAGAGGATCTCTCGGCGAAGGGTCTTGACGTCCCGCCGGGAGACGAGCTCCGAACTGCCGCCGTACATGACGTACAGCTTCTTGCGGCGCTCGTCACCACCGGACTCGGAGTCGGACTGGTGGAAGAGACCCTTGAGGTCTTTGTTGGGGGTTTGGTACCCCAACTCCCTCTCCGTCGCGGCCGCGTCGGCGTCGGAGACCTTCTCCTTGCCGGACCACCGCGGAGGGGAGGAGCCTTCCCTAGAGGCTTGGTCACGCCTCTTGCTGAGGCGCTCCGCGAGCTTCTGGATCTCGCGGCACTCGGTGGCGCTATGGCGAGCCCCAGGATGAACAGGACACGACCCAAGGTTGGTGCGCTGTTGCCGTGGGCGCTTGCCTCGGGGGTTTTGGCCCCCGGTCGTTGCTGCTACAACGGCCGGACCCCCGATCCGTGACTTGTCGAAGCCACGGCTCTTCTTGTTCTTTTTCTTGCCGCTGCCAGGGGCAGTGACACTGGGCCCACTCGTCTGAGCGGGTCCAGCCTGGGTTGCAGAGTGCCATGCACGGCCTTCTGCAGCCCTGGCGCATTTGTCCGCCAAAGCGAACAAGGTGGTGACAGTTTCCACCTGGTGAGTCGCCAGCTTCTCCAGCATCTTCTCATCACGGACCCCCTGGCGGAAAGCCGTGATAATAGACGCATCAGAGATGCGTGGAATAGTTCCACGCACCTTGGTGAAGCGGGAGATGAAGGTCCGGAGGGTTTCTCTGGGTTGCTGCCTCACAGCGTGGAAGTGGGCCTCCACACCGTGCTGCTGATACGCACTGGCAAAGTTTGTCGTGAACTGTGCGCACAGCTCCCCCCAGGATCGGATGGATCCCGGAGTGAGGTTCATGAGCCAGGTCCGGGCTGGCCCGGTCAAGGCTACATGAAAATAACTTGCCATAACGGCGTCGTTACCTCCAGCCGCGGTGATGACGGTGATGTAGACCTGCAGGAATTCTGACGGGTTGGTGGACCCGTCGTACTTTTCCGATAGGTGCGGCCGAAACTTGGACGGCCAGGCGACCGTACGAAGGTGGTCTGCGAGCGCTGCACAGCCCACCCCGGACACCGGTGCCTGGACAGGTCCCGGTGGCGCCGGAGCCACCGCAACGTATTCGGCATCGAGGTCATGACCCTCGATACTGAGCCGGCGACCACGCGCCCGCTCGATGGAGACATGGGCGTCCTCTCCCGCACGTCTGCGGTTGAGCTCCGCCTGGAGGTCCTCGGTCCGTGCACTCCTCACTGATGGTGAGTGCACCGAACCGGATGCGCCGCCCTGGCGACGGTGTTGCCTGGAGACAGACCCCCCCGCTGAACATGGGGAAGCCTGCGCCAGGTTGAGGAGGCGGTCGACGTCGTCTCGCCATTGCCTCTAGGCATCGGGCGAGGCCGACTCTCCAGGGGGGTTGCGAAGCAACTCCCTGGCTGCCATGAGCGGCCCATTCGGTGCGGGCACCGATTGGGCCGCTGAGGCCCGCGCCACAGCACACTGCGGAGCTACCCGCGCTGCCGCCCTGGACGTAGGGCGGTGTGAGACGTGTGGCGTCGTGGACGCCACTTCCTCGCCCAACTGGAGGTCGTGATGACCTTCTTCCTGCGCCATTGCGGTCTTGAGGGTCGACCGAGCGCTAACCAAACCTAAACCCCTACCTGGCGCGCCAAATGTCGGAGGAAATCTCCAGCCGGGTGGCGGAATGCACCCGCCTAATCCTAGTTAAGGATGGGTTTGGAGGAGACTTAGGAGCGCTCTATCAATGCGTGGATGGTCATAGGAAGAACACGAGGATTTTAGAGTGGTTCGGGCCGCCGGAGCGTAACACCCTACGTCCACTTTGGTGTTGTATTGATCGTGTGGGCAAGACCTGAACCTTGCAATCTCAGCCTCGATGGACCTTGGCGTGAGCTTGAGATTGTGTGTACTTATCTTCTAACGAGTGCACTCTCCCTTTTATAGTTCAAGGGAGGTGCTTACACTGTGCGGGACCCCGACAGGTGGGTCCGGCCAACAGGAGCCTGCTCTATGTGATATGGAGATCTCCCTCTCCAGCTCCTCGCTGTAGTCCTCACGGTTGGGAAGATAATGTGCGTATCCACAGCCTGGATACGGTCGTGTGCTGCCTTGCAGGCATAGTGACCGCTGTCAGTGTTACCCAACAGTGAAGCTGTGCTGCCACTGTTGGGTGCGATTCTGTCAGGCGAGGGAGCAGTGCTGACCCGCCGCGCCGTTGCGCGCGCACTGTAGCAGCGCACGCCTCGGCTCTCCTATTACAGGCCACCATCACGCTGCGCGCGGCGCTGTGACGGGACTGTACGCCGCTGCGCACAGTAAACGGTGACACGACGCGCCGCCTTGGAAACAGGTGGGCTTACCGTGGTGTCAGCCTACCTGCCCCGTGTGTCAGTGGCAGGCCACACTTTTTGACTTGGGCGCGCCCGGTCCAACTACAGCATTAAATGCTGATAGGTGGGCTGGAGACCCGCGAAGGGCCTCCTGCCACAGGCACGTGGCAGGGCCAGCCCGCGCCCACCGTGGGGGCGGCACGTGGCGGCATCGGATCCCTTCCCGGGGGAAGGGGGATCCGGGCCCCCGAGGCCGCTTGGAGCGGTCAGGCCCGTGATGGTCTGGCCATCACACGTGGCGGCCCTGGACCTCCGTTGGGAGTCCGGGTCCGCGGGGGCTACACGAGGACCCCCCTGCCTTCCTGGGCATGTGGAGGCCCCGGACCTCTAAGAGCACGGGGGAGGTCCGGAGACCATGGTCCCAGCTGTCAGGCTCGGGCCGTACGCCACGTCACCCAAAAGACGAGGGGAAGATCACGGATAGTGAGACACTGAGGGCCTGGACACCCTAGCACGAGGTACCCCTGTCCGTATATACCGACAGTACCTAACCTTGTTAATGGATTAAGCGCACCCAACAAATTAATGGGCACACAAAATAAGAAAAAAAGAAGAGAAAGCAAAAGACAAAAGAGTCTCCCGAGCTGGTCACCGTTACGATGCAAGTTATATATATTTTCGATTATTGGATCGACCCAAAAGTTAATAGAATAAACAAAAATAACATTCTACGTAAATAATTTGGGAGGAGAAATGAATTAGAGCGGCATGCTATCATAATTAATTAGCTGACAAAAAATACTATTAGTTACCCACGTACATTGTTAGTCATCATACATGCGCAAAATGGTCCGCATACTAGGATCGTATACCATTCCTACGCGACACGTCGGTTCAGCTTGTTTCTCGTTTCGCTAAGTCATAATATCGGACAAGTATTAGGAGCCAGTTCGTCGACATAAGTCGTCGATTTGAAAAAGCAATTCATTTTCAAAAATTCAGAACCCACACATTACAAAAGCACCAAATTCGTCTCCATGAGTCATTTGAAAAACGTAGTTCCCTTTGAAAATTTAAATTTAGAACCGCCACACATTAAAAAAAGCACCAAATTGCCTCTCCTGACCATTTTACAAAGGCATGGCTAGGCTTTTTATTTAGAAGGCCCGACGTGACCATCAAATCAAACCTGTGGATGTACACGCAGGAGCACGACCCGTGTGCACATGGCAATTTGACAGGGTCTCGCCTCAAATCTCAACGAATACGGCCACCAACTGCTCCCGTCTCGCAATCAAGAATTCGAGAACGCATGCAGATGTAGGATCTGTTTGGACAGTTTTAGAAAACTATAGTATTAAGAAACTATAGTTTTGTAGTTTTATAAGATAAGGACGTGCAAAATTATGGTTTAGAAAAGAAGCCTAGAGTGGAATTTTTAAAACTCCAAAAGACTATAATTTTGATAGAACTGCGGTTTCTAAAACCACAAAGCCCATAAGTTTCTAAAAACCAAAGTATTTTATAAAACTGTAGTATTTGTCCAATACTCTAAAAATACTTTGTATCCAAACGGAGGGTAAGCAGCTTCTTCGGAATCCAAACAAAAGCCGGAACGGAGACAGACGACAAGGAGGAACAGGGGAGGGGAGAGGTCGACGGGTGCCCGTCTCCCCTTTCCCGGTCTTGCGAGCGAGCCCCGCCATGGCAATCTGCACCGGTTGTTTTCGAGCCAGATATTAGTTGCGTGCTTGCGTCTGGGTGGAGAGGGGTTGGACTCCGTCTACTCCGGAACAGGGGACGCTGCCCTTTTCCACGCGCCACTCTGCTCTGCTCCGAACCCATCCTCCAAGGCCCTCCTCTCCCTACTCCGCCACGCAGAGGAGAAAGCAACAGAGGGGAGAGAGAGAGAGAGAGAGGGGGGGAGAGGATTTCCACTCGGTCGTCTCCTCGATCCATTATCTGCAGCAGTTCCTTGAAGCAAGGTGCTGGGGATCGACTCCTTCGACCGGAATTCCGCGACATCGAGGTATGGTGCAAGGCCTTGCTGCCAAGTTTTAGATGCCTTTGTTCAGACTCGTATCAATTCCGCAGTGTTACGGCTAAGTTGCTCTGCAAAATTGCGGCTTGCCCCCATGGCGCCGCGAAGTTGAGATTGCGTCTTACCGCGCGTGACGCTGCCGCGCAGGGCCGCTTCAACCGTTTTGGCTCGTAGTGCCAGCGAGATGTTTCGGTGAAAGACCGCTTCTTGACGCGTTTTCTGCTGGTGCTGCTGCTCCCATGGCAGGAGCAAGAGGAGGACAGCCCGGCACCGAGAGGCGCGCGGTCCGTGCTCCCTAGCGTGGCCTCGCGCGGCATGTTCGTTGCCTCGCCGGGGGATGGTCGATAGAACGAGGGCCGTGCTCATCGGGGTCACCGCCGGCGTCGCCGCCGCGGTGCTCGCGGCGGCGTGCATGCTCGTCGCCATCTGGCTGTACCGCCGGCGGGCCAGCGACGCCGCCCGGACGCGGTCCCTGGAGTCGTCCTCGGCGACGCTGCGGGCCGACGGCGCCTGCTGCGCCAGCCTCGATTCCAGCGTCTCCGTCTCGGTGGTCTCCGAGAGCGTCGCTGACTGGGGCCATCCGCCGCCGGCAAAGCGCGCCGCGTTCTGGGCCTGGAGAGGCGGCACCGGCCACAACGTCAGGGAGCCGCCGCCGCTGACCGTTTCCGGGATCCCAAAATACCACTACAAGTATGGCAATTCTTTATCTTTAGTTTTCGTGTTCAAATGCTTTCTTGCAGTTTTACGCCTGTTTGGAACATGGGCATTTTCCACAGCCTGACGCAATTGAAATGTTCCCTATGAAATTCCTGCGAAAAATTATTGCAATTCAGATGGGTCTGTTAAACTGTCACTGAATAGAGTAGCCACTTGTAGATGATCAAATGTTCAGTTGCAAATATCACATCATTTTCTGAGTTGTTCCATCATGTTGCTGGTGGTTGCTGCTCAGGGATCTGCAGAAGGCTACCAGCAACTTTACCACAATTCTGGGGCAAGGATCGTTCGGTCCTGTGTACAAGGCTGTAATGGCCACCGGTGAAGTGGTAGCTGTCAAGGTGCTCGCGAGTGATTCAAGGCAAGGGGAAAGAGAGTTCCAGACTGAGGTATGTTAATCTTTTTCGGATGCATCTTTTTTTGGTTTTTGTTCTAAGCAAATTATCTATTTTGGTTGGTGTGATGGATGTGGTAAGAGTTGCACCTTTTTGCTAATCCTATGGATGATTTGTACATCAGGGAACAACTTCCCTGGAAATTGGCTTGCTTATTGGCATGCTGTGCCCTCAATTATGCTCCTATCGACATAATGCTGCCGTTGCACTCTAGTCGCATAGTATGATGAAGTGAAAAAGCAGATGAGAAATGCGCACATTCACCTAAAAGGAATAAGTCTCACGAGTCTAGAGAGAAGTGCCATTGGAAAAGAACCTTTTCTTATTTGGTTTCAGTCCCATTCCTATGATTAGCTAATCTAAGGGTTATCTTTTTCTTAGACACATCCACTTGTCGTCACAAAGTAATTATGTTCTTGAATGATGGAACAAGCTTTGCCTCAAAAATTGGAACATTATTTACCTCCAAAGAAAAGGAAAGAAAGAAAAAAGAAACATGATGTGGGTAAAGCAAGTACCTCTAATCTATGTAAAGTAGTTTTCTGTGGACATTTGACTCTAATAAACTGATCAAAGTGCAATCATGACTACATCTTGTTTGCAGGTAGCATTGCTTAGCAGGCTGCATCATAGGAACCTTGTTAATTTGGTCGGGTATTGTGTGGAGAAAGGTCAGCGCATTCTGATTTACGAGTACATGAGCAATGGGAGTTTGGCAAGACTTTTGTACGGTAAGGGAGACAATTTCTCTATTTTTGTAAAAGGAAGCACGAAACAAAGAAATGCTACAAATGATTTGCATATTAGTTTTGCACAGAGCTTATAGTATGTCAGTGCACTGCATATGGAACAAACAATTGTTTCATCATTTCAAATACATGACCCTAATTACATTCATATAATTTCACTCAGGCGACAATAAACGGAGTTTGAGCTGGCAAGAAAGGCTGCAAATTGCCCATGATATCTCTCATGGGATTGAGTATCTGCATGAAGGGGTACGCTAACAGTTCATGGCTATTGAAGTGTGTGTAAGTAACCTCATCTTGGCAATAAATGAAAGATATATGACTATGTTTCATGTGTGCAGGCTGTTCCACCTGTTATTCACAGAGACCTAAAGTCTGATAATATACTTTTGGACCATTCAATGAGGGCCAAGGTTTGACAATTTGTGATGTACTTTATATTGATCATTCAACTGCTCCACATGCACTTTTAAGTATTATCCTGTCAGTTCATTTAACTGAACCAATACTGACTCATGATGAGTATAAAGTTCAATGATTCAACTCCACCCAGATATATGCAACTAAAAGCAAGATTAAAATCACGAGATAAAATACATAGCCTGAAAACTACGCTCATATATTCTAATTTACCTTTTGCTTGTGGATGCAGGTTGCAGACTTTGGTCTATCAAAGGAGGAAGTATATGATGGAAGGAAGTCGGGCCTCAAGGGCACCTATGGATATATGGATCCTGACTACATGTCCACAAATAAGTTAACAAAGAAGAGTGATGTGTATAGTTTTGGCATTATACTTTTTGAACTGATAACAGCCATAAATCCGCAGCAAGGTCTGATGGATTACATTAATCTGGTAAGTCATTTTAACGTTACTGAAAGTCATACAGAATTGGAAAAGCATTTTTTCTACTTATTCCATAGGTATTATCACTCAATATTAGCAGATCAATCATTTATTTTATGTCTGACTAGTTTTGCCTGGTCCACTTTTGAGTCATGCGCATCGGACCTGTGTATATTACTACAGTAGTACAGTTCATTTAGTCCTTTATTTCCTGCTGTGAAGCATGATGTTAGGCCACAAATTTTGTTGTTTAGTACAACAACTTACTACTACATTGCTGTAAGATGAAGATGTCTTATTAAACCAGTCCGTGAGCACAAGTGCCATCAGCAGTGCTGTGGAGTACCAAACAACTTATACGATGCATGCTTCCTTTCAGGCAGCAATTGGAGGGGAGGGAAGGGTTGATTGGGATGAGATACTCGACAAGGACCTCCTAGTAGGGAACATCCCTGAAGAGGTCAGGATACTTGCTGATGTTGCCTACCGATGTGTTAACAAGAGTCCAAGGAAGCGCCCCTGGATATCAGAGGTCACGCAGGCCATCTCAAGGCTCAGGCAGCGCCAGCTGACAAAGCATGATGCTCTGACTTTGCCGAGGAGCGAGACTAGAACCGTCCTGAGGAGGATAGAGTACCAGCATGTCGAGCTGAGTGACCTTACCAGCATGAAAGAACTGACGCCCATAAGGGCATGAGCTTGTTCTAGTATGTAGGTTCCTTGTAGAGTTAGATTTTAACTTGATCAAAAAGTAAATCAAAATGTAAAGAGGGTTGAAGGATGTTGTAGCTGTTTGATGAAAGCATCAAGTAGTTGAGGTCCTTGATGATGTCTTGGCTGCCACGAGAGGTATCGACGTCTCGATAATCGGAGTTCTGACTGACCTGAGGTTTGAAATCGTTGTATATAATCAACAGTAGAAGTTGTAGCATTTGACAGATAATGACATCCTTATTGCAGATTTACGTAAATCAACAAGGAAAATTTATCAAACCATTGTAAGTTCACGTGTTTCGAGAAACAAAACTGAAAGAATCCGGGATGCATCAAACCATTGGAAAAAATCAGTCGCAGTTATTCTTTGGCTGTTCTTTCTTATTTTGCCGCAGTCATAATTGTGCAATAGCAAAAGTACCTTGGAATACAAACACTACAACAACAAAAGTAACAGCTGGAAATAGATGGAAACACATACATGTATGAGTTCATGCCATGAGCGGAAGTACCTTGGAGTACAAACACTGCAGCAGCAACAAAAGTTACTGCTGTGTTTTCCCAACAATTTTCTGGACTTCTGTCGCATTTATTCTTGTCGTACAACATATGAGAGAATTAATTTCACACCTAAAGACTGCAAGATAGACTACGAGCATTAAAGTGTAGCATGGCTTTGATTTCATAGATGCGGTTCAACTAAACCACTGAAATTTAATTTTTTTTACCATGCCCATCTGAACAAGAAAATGAATACTCCGGCAGGGTCAACAGCAGATCAGCAAACCCAAGAGTTACAGTTAACTGACACCAGTATGGACTAAGGTACAGGACAGATACTCAGCATGCCAACTACAACACAACAAAATGTTTGTAAGTTGAGCTTTAACATTCACCTGAGGTCTGTCACAATGCTTAATTACCACATCAGAAACTTTCTGCTGAATGTTTATTTGAATGGAACTTTTGAATGCATATCATGAGTGGAAGAGTTGGGCGCCCCAAGAACTGGGGTGACATCACATCCCAACTTCCTTGAAGCAACTCATGTCTAGCAACCTAGCTAGAAAATGAAAAGGAAAAAAAAAACTATGTACAGGGCAAGGCCATCATCACAACATGGACCTCTGGATCAGGCGCTCAATCACTCAAACCCTATTGCAATCCAGTGAAGGATGGCTTTATTCTAGAACTGCATAGCTTAACACCTGCAAGCAAACAGCAGCGGCTGAACAGGTGCTCACCTCCCTACTCCTGCGCTAACTCAAAACTGGCAAGAAGTGCCCAGCCTTGGCTTTGCCCTTTGCGCTGTCACGCTGCTCTTGTGCGAGCGGAATGCCTCAGGCAGAAGCTCCTGGAACTTCTCAAGGAACAACCCCCACGTCTCAAGTCCCATGTCAGCCAGCTTGACGAAGCTCACACTTGTCGGGAGCATATCATTTGCACTCCCCCAGTTACAAAGTTGAGAGCCATGGTCGTTGCTACTACTCTTAGAAGTTTTCACGGAATCCACAATCTTAGGGCCAGTAGACAGTTGACGCTGGGTTTTGTCTGTTAGACTGACACCCTTCAGTGAGGTCGACAGCTTCGAAATGTTAGCAAGCCACTTATTGACAGGCTTAGGGCATGCAAACTTTTCTGCATTGCTTTCTACCTCCTCAATGTCATCCAGTCTCATCAGCCTCAATGCAAACTTTTCTTCTTCTTCTTCTTCTTCTTCTTCTTCTTCTTCTTCATCAGCCTCATCCAATTTAGAGAGTTGGTTTATGTAGTTTCCCTGCTTAAATTCAAACTGATGGGCAGATGGTTGTTTTGGCATTTCATGATCATCACCATCCAGTTCAAATTGAGTTAAATCCTCGTCACCAGAGTCATGTTCTATTGAACTGTCTTCTTGTTCTGTTGCTAGCCTCCTAGCCTCCATGCAGACAAACTCTAGCTCACTTGGCTGATCTTCCATCCCAGTAAATTCCCTGCTCATCATCTCCCCAATCTCGGCAAGGCACAGACCAAATGCTGTGGCTTCTTTCAGAAATATTGTTGAGAGTATTAGTACTCTCAGGCATGCTTCACGGATCATAGGCAACTCCATACGCAACATGTCTGCATCTTTCATTGGATCAAGATTTGCTATGTACTCGAGCTCATCCTCAGAGAATGCGACTGATGCCTGAGGCCAGTGGATCCATTCAAAATAAGGATCCTCCAAACACTCTGGAAGGCTGAGACCATGATCAATAGGAATAAGCTCAGTCTGATTCCCAAATGTTCCTGCTCCAGTCTGCTTCCTTACCAGAAGATTTCCAGCATGTCTATCAGTGTTGAAGATCCTGATGTCAAGAATACCAATCCTATGGACAGCAGAAACCGGAAAGCTTGAGGTTCCATGATCACTAGCATCAAAATCATGAGGAATATACTGCTGAAATGATGCAATCTTGCTAACAGCTTGAGTACAACCATCAGCAACATTCTTGTTAGCACAGTTCATGCCTTCATTCATATTAAACACAGGATGAGAAATCTTAACGAGAACCGTTGGAGGGACATTAGCAGAGTTATCATGGTCTAGAAGGTAGGCAGCAACCTCTCTGAAACCAGTCTCACCAACTCGAACAGATCTTTTGAGGCCTGGCTGCCCAAGGGATTTCCCTATAAAACCTTTTGGGTTGTTGGGTGCAAATGGCTCCTCGTCATTTGGCTTCACGATTGCAGCATTCTCACCTTTGCTGTTCCTGAAATAGTAGGCACCACCAAGCCCGCTATTGACAGGTACAGGATCCACACCTTTTCTTATAGCCCTAGCAACATCCTTCACGAGCTGCCTTGTTCGAGAGCAGCGGCTCGGGCATACTAACAGTTCAATTGGACAACCCCTATCTCTTTGCTGCTGCAGATCCTTGCCTGTAGGAGACATGCATGGTGTGGAGGAGCTTCGATGCATGAATGTCTTGGTGAGAAGCAATGGGGAATCATTTCTGATGGTGCTGAGATCATTTTTTAGGACACGATCACCTAATGTCAGAGAACTCTCCTCAGTGGGAAAATTGAGGGCCACCTGCAGCTTCCTCTTGACCGTGTGCACATTGTCACCGCGATCCAGTCGAACAGCCAGGACACAACCAGTGTCAGTTTGGACAAAGACTCGTTTCCATCCACCAACCTTGGTCTCACTTATACTTTTCGTAGGATACTCACTGCCAAGAGCTCGATCCAAGGCTGAAACTGCCATCTGGGTCTGCACTGGGCTCTCCAAGTTGCGAGACATAGTGGACACTGACAAAGGAATTGAGGCCAATGTACTAGGGGGAGCTGCCAAAATGCAGCCTTTCTGGCTTCTCGCTTGCTTTCTTCTGTGCAACTTGCGAGAGAGACGTCACTCCAGTGATCATTAGGAAATGACAGACATCCTGTACACTTTCTAGGCAGCACCAAAAAGCAACAACAAATAAGGAAGGTGAAGACAGCAGGGGGCCGTAACTGATGGAAATGGACAAGCTTGCTAGTTGATAGTTAGATCCTGCAAGAAAGACAGAATAAGAGGATGTTATCATCATATTCCCAGGTCAGAAGAAACAAACAACTAACAAGTATAAAAACAAGATATGAAAATTATCTCTTCATGACTCACACAACTCTAGTATCATTCCTGTTCCACATGAAGCATGGAACAAAAAATAAAGGAAGTTTCCTCATGACACACTCAGGCAGGCACACAATCAAGAAACCCCAACATTTCACATGGCTAAAGTAAGCATCCATCTTTGTTAAGGAAAAAATTGGCACACACAAGGAGTGGACTACCACTTTTCATATAATTGTTGACCATTAGAGCAACTCCCACAGCCTAGGTAAATCTATTTGGCTGGGTAAATTTGGATTAGGGGTTGTAAAAACTCCATCCAACAGACTCCATCTTCCTCCCCTCGCTATCCCGCTCGGCATCTACATGCCTCCGCTAGCCTTTTAGGCTTTTTTGCCGAGCGCCCTCCCCTCGCCATCTTCCTCCTCCCCCGCGCGCGCGCCTGTTCCCGCGCCCTCCCGCCCCCTCGCGCCAGTGGCGCTGCGCGCCGTTCTCGCCGGCGGCGGGGCGGGGCAGACCTGCGGGCTGCGCATCCGGGCGGAGCCGGGGCGCTTGCCGGCGCAGCGCAGGGCCGCGCGAGGGCTGCCCGCGACGAGCAGTGGTGGCGGCAGGAGGGGCTGGCGCAGCGGCGCGACCGTTTCCAGCAGCTCGGCAAGGGAAACGAGCGGGGAAGGGGTCGGACGAAATGAGGAGCTCACCGGGGACCGATTTGTGCTGTCGGAGGGCGAGGAGGAGCGGCCGGAGGTAGGGGTCGATGGTGAGGGAGGAGGTCGGGCGGAGGAGCAACTCCGGCGGGCCGAAGATGGCCGATTTCGGCCGGGAGAAGCTCGGGCGAGGGCGGTGGAGTACGGGCGGAGGTGCGGGAGGGGGTGGTGCAAGTCCGGGTGGGAGGAATCGAAGAATGGCAGCCCGAGCTGGCCGGGGCGCCGGCGGCGATGCTCCTAAGCCGAGTAGGAAGGTTTGCTTCCGGGTGAAGGGAAGAGGAAGGGGATTAATATAGAGTTAAGATTTAGAGAGTGCGTTGGTTTACACCATCATTATGAAGCTCTCTAGGCTTTCTAAAACACTAAATTTAGTTAGAATTATACCTAGCCTGTTGGAGTTACTCTTAGGTTGTTTTTTTTTAATGTACATGTTGCAACTATGACATGTTGGTTGAAGATAGGTGCATCTTTTTGCAGTTTTATCATTTCAGATCACCCCCCCCCCCAACCCCCCAATCACTTCCATCAATAGCACCTGTGTTTGCTCACCCTGGAGATCTAGGCATGCCGCTAAAATTCCATATGGCAACTGAAATAAGGCACACCAAAACCCACATCTAAGTTCTTCCTGGTAGCTGAAAGCACCAGCCACCTCATCTCATCTCGAACGGGTTAGTCAAAACTGTAAGTAATTGTCAAAGGTGGCCCTTTTACTACAGGAATATCGTACTCCTCGAGCTGAATCTACTCTACTCCGGTAGCTGCACAGGCTCAAATTCTGCTCCACAGCTCGATTGACACAGACCCGCTGCAGCGCTGCTGCTAGAAGCAGATGAAGAAGCAAACGCCTAATGCTATCACGTCAAGAGGTAGAAGAATGAAATCAGGCACAGTTGTGAGCTTATCACAGAGGCATAGCAACGGAAAGTACTGTTCCGCAAGCTACTAGAAATGGAGCTGTGCTGCATCTAATTGCAAGAAAATATAGTTTTTCCAGCCAAATACGCCAGCTTTTGCTCTTCCAGCCAGAGAAACGAGGCACGGAGAAATAATAAATAGAGCCGGCAGAATTAGCAGCGCGAACGGAGAACCCCAGGATTCCAGGAAAAACGGGGAGGACCCGCCAGCCGTACCTGATCCAATGCGGAGCCTCAGGGATGGTGGCCTGCCGCCGGCGAAGTCGCAGATCCGGCACTGCTCCGGCGCCGCCGCTGCCGCACTCCGAGGAGGCACCACCACTCGTCCCTGTCCGGCGGCAGGCGCAGCAGCACCAACACTCGGTTGCTGGCAGCACGCCCCCACCTTCCGGCGCCACCACTGGACAGCTCTGCCTCCCAACTCCCACTCACGCTCCTTCAATCGTTCTTGGCGTCCGTGCTGTGTGTTCGTGCGCAGGGGTGATGCGCCTCAAGTAGGGGGTGAGGGATGGGTTAAGAGAGGGATTAAGGAGGTGGGTTAGCAAATAACCATAGTTAGAGAGACGTGAGTTGTGCGTGAGAGGGGATTGGCCGAGGCAACGGGCGTCTCTACATTTTTTTGTCCTTTTGCACTTGCCACCATCTGCTTCCCTGTAATTTAATTTATGTTGCCTGTAGTCATTGAGTACTTTATGTCTATTTTCTAGTTTTGAAAAAAACTTAGACAATCTAATAAGGAATCGGTGGCTGGTGATTTTGCATAGAGAACCCTATTTGGTTTTTTTAAGGGAAACATTTAGAGGCAAGTCCTAGCGGACCTTATTTTGTTTACTGCCTTGAAACTAAAATGGTCGATTGTAGTTTTTAGTTCGGCAGTTTTAGAGCACAATGATTTGCATTGTATCAGTTTCCATTACATGTTGTTTATGTGCGCTAAAATTAATTCCCACATAATCGATGCTGACAGGGCTCAAATTGGATCACGTTTTGGTTTAAGGGGCCTATGCAGGAAGCCAACACTGCTCACGCTGTTGGCGATCTCTCGCTAGTCGTAGGACCCACGACGAATCCTCCTTTTGGGTTTGGCTGGAGAAACGGTTTCGTGGAGTTTCAGGAGATGCGGATCCGAGTGAACATGCGATGTATCTAGGTTCGGGCCTACGGAGATGTAATACCCTACGTCCTACGGGGCATGCGTCATTTTTACCTTGGCCGAGCTCACGGGAGCTTGACAATGGCAGTTTACAATGCTCTCTTCCTTTCTCGAGTGTCTAACTGGTGTTCAACCCTTATACATGCGTCAGGCCTCCCCATAAGGGGTCACCACAGGTGCCCATCTACCAGATAAGAAGTTAGATAAAACCATCCTATAGCCATCTGATGGTGGCGTCCGCGCCGTACGGATCCCGTACCGCCACCCACGCCATAGTAGGTAAGTCATCCTATACCCTATGAGAGAAATGATTGGAGGCCTGGGCATCATCCAGTCAAGTGCCATGTGTCATCATCTCCTACATCCGCCTAGGTACGGACCATCCAGAATGCCCAGCCCACTTCCACCCTTTCCATAGTCCCCACATGTCATGGTCCACGTGTAGGCGAGTGCCCGTCGCCAGGATACGGCCCTGCCTCTGCCTGATGGGATAGCATCCCACACCTTCTACCACGGCCCCTATGGCCTCATAGGATTGATTGGGTTGTCCATGCTGGCGACGTACGTGGCAGGTAGGCGGTCCGGTCAAACTCCCGGGCGACTGGCGGATCCAGACAAGAACTAAAGAAGGGGGAGGGTGCAAAGCAAAACACCCCTAAACAGGGTACTAAATGATGTCATGCTGGTTCCTGCTACTGCTAAAATGCTTCATCTTGTTGTGTTGCCTACCTGTACCAATGCATTGCAATCAGGTGCTAGTGATAATTTTGCTCAGGCACGGGGGTGGCCTCATTTGGCTGATATATGGCTCTACCAGTGCGGGTGAGCTCTCCTTCACCGCCATAAATTCATCTGTCTGCGTGTCAGTCCCCACCAATTGCCTCACAAGTGGGCAGGGGTGAGGAGGGTTGCCGAGCAAGGATGGGTCCCGACCGAGCACGGGGGGGGGGGGGGGGGGGTCGTCCTGGGCCTCACGCCCCTGGTTCAACTCATAGAGGATACCTGGGTACGAGACACGTGGCGACTTGAGATCCAAGCTCCACATGGCGCCCGGGGACCCCTGTCCCCGAACGCCGACACATGCCTAGTCACCTTTTGATTTCAAGTTAAGCCATTGTATTACTTTTTATTAATATTTTTCTTGCCACATCCGCTTCTTACGTACAATATGGTAAGGAGGAAAGTGTTATATTAAGATGAGGAGGAAGTGCTATGCCTATAATAGGGAAAATACAATATGGTAAGGAGGAAGGTGTTACATTGAGATGAGGAGGATTCAGTATGCCTAGAATAGGGAAAAGGGATATGATGCGATTGCTTAATGTTTTACTATCTACATATCTTTATGGAAATGCTAACCATAGGTATAGGGGATGGCATCGTCGGCAGGAGCTTAGCTTCGATCATGATTCTTGCATAGCAAGAGCATTGTTGGATGACTGGTGAATGCTTTTGATATGAGCATGATAGGTTAGAATGAGTGGATTCTTTGATAGTGGCACTCACAACTCATCAAGCTTTATTAGTTGTGGAAATACATCACCACGTGATGCCGTTCATCTCGTATTGGCTGCGGCGGCTCTTCTACACTACTGGAGAGGTGCTACACCCTGTTGACCCTATTGCCACTAAAGAGAGATGGCTTTCAATGCCAAGCAATTTCCATTTTCTTTACCAAGAGGAACCAAATGATGGTAATGTTCCTTATATTGTTTCTAGTCATCGCTTCTTTATGTTTGAATTCACATTTGCCAACTAGGCATTACCATAGTTTCATAGTACCTATAGAAACACTAGTTGGACATATTGTGGAAAAGGATGCTCTATGTATTATATCCATTGATAGCATCTATTAAGGAACTTCTGCTAGAGCTCTTGTCAATAGAAACTATCTCCCTTAATGCCTCTTGGTGATATGCACTACCTACTTTGGCTACCACACATCTCCCTTACTCCCTTTTGGTGATATATCTTCTACCCATATTGGGTAGCCATGGTAATTTGCTTCCCTACATTAGCGTTTTCCCAGTTGTATCTTCTACGTCACCACTACCACTCTAGACATCCTAACTACTTGGTGGGCTCGTAGTACAGCCACTAAAATGTGGAGCGGAGGAGACGCATATCTTCTAGATGTTAAGCATATTGGTCAAGTGGTAGGTATTATATCGTTTCAATCATAGTATAATTCTAGTAATGGTGCATTTCGTCAGCACAATTTGATGTGCTTCTACATTCTTAATCTTGTGTTAATATTTTAGAAAGGTCCAAGGTCCTTACTATAAATATGTAATTTTTACCAAGGACCTTACTATCAATATATAATTTCTAAACGTCTCTTCATGAAAGGTAGGATCAATGTACTAATTTAGCATTTTCTTGGGTCAATCTACAATTAGGTCCAATCTCTTTCATGCAAAAAGCTAGACTCTCTTTTTTCTTTGGCTTTGAGTGAAGTTGTTTTGGTATATTGGAGCTTTGCATAACCCAAGGGCGAAAGATGCACAGTGACGTGTCCAAGTCTAGTTTAGTTTGTCTCTATTTCAGTAGTCATGATCTATTTATCTAAACATTACGTGTAAAGATACATTCATTTTCACCTGATATGCACCAAATTCAGTTAGCTATGGCTACTTTACTTCGCCTAACACGGAAGCACATCTCGTTCTCGTGACACTAGCATATATGGCAGAGGCAAGTTCACACCCCTGCTCCATGCTGCCCTTTTTGGGCTTGGATCGATGCACTGCATGGTTGTGCAGTTGTGCTCATTGTGACAGGCTAGCAGATCATGCATGCAGGAGTAGGGCCATAGCGTTTGCCCCCAAGCAAACCAGGTTCTGTGCACACAGGAACCGTGCGCCGCTGGCGTCTCAACATTTGGTTGCTCCATGTCAAGTGTGTCTACCCCATGCCGGTTTCCTATCAAGGGATCAGAGATAAGGCATATATGATGTGGTGATCTGGGTTGTTTTCTCTTTTGGCTCACGGCAGCTAGTGTGAGTGCAAACGTACATGGTGTGATGATGAGCATACCTTGTGAATTTGTTGTGAATAGTGGCAAAGTTAGCTTTTCCATGTTTGTTTGTTTAGACTTTATGCTACTTTTCTTTCCGTGAATCATTGCATGTTAGCTTCAGTTTTGTTTGTAATGTCTTTTTAGTTACCTTTTCTGTATTTTGTTAGAGTGTTCATATGCTATAGATATCTCTTGCTGTAAGTTGAAAATAAAGTTGTTTTAAATTGGGATCCAGGTTACAATGATGTAGCTTAAGGGACTCACCTTGTATGACAAAAAAGGCACTTTAAAGCAAGATTCACAAGGAATGAGGTGTCTAAAGGGTGATTGGTTTCGGAGGTCTAAACTTTACTCCTGTCTTATCAAAGAGAATTTTGTCATTTAGGAGTATTAAATAAAATCTGTTTATAAAACTTTTTGCATAAATGGGTGCTAATTCGCGAGATAAATTTAATGAGCCTAATTAATCCATAATTTGCTATAGTGATGCGACAGTAACCTC
This sequence comes from Panicum hallii, assembly GCF_002211085.1. Taxonomy (NCBI): domain Eukaryota; kingdom Viridiplantae; phylum Streptophyta; class Magnoliopsida; order Poales; family Poaceae; genus Panicum; species Panicum hallii. The sequence goes on along the minus strand of NC_038045.1, from coordinate 27,122,162 downwards.
ATTAGATTCGTCTCGCGAATTAGCCCAGAGATTCTGCAATTAGTTTTATAATTAAACTTTAATTAATACTTCTAAATAACAAGATTCTTTTTGACGCGACAAGGCTGAAATTTAGACCTTCACAACCGAACACCCCCTAATACATATCTCTAAGATGTGTAAGGTTTTAGCACGTGAATCCGTTCTTCCAAATCTCTTCCATGCGAATGGACCCCACCCTGCTTCTACGCCATTATTTTCTATACTAATGTAAAAGGTACCTTTTTTTTGCCAAATTCAGATCCAAGAGCATAGAAATAATCAAATAATCTAACTCAATGAGTTTCTATCTAGGGAGTTTTGAATTTAGATCATATCATTATCATCCTATATTACCTATTTGAATGATGTAAAAGAGACTAATTTACTGTATGTAAGGTTGCCCAATGGGCATGAAGGACATACCTTGTGAATTGTGGCAAAGTTAGCTTTTTTTTTGGGTCTGGCTGTTTTGTCTTTACGCTCCTTTGGTGCCTTGAATTGCTGCATTTTAGCTTCGGTTTTGTTTGTAATGTCTTTTTAATTACTTTTCTACTTTATGCTAGATTGTAGGCACCACTACGTGAAAGTGGGGTAATAAGTAACGGGCAAAGACTTACATTGGTAACGGGCATTGCCAACGTTACCGATTCTGGGTTACTAATGACCGGTCATTGGTAACAATTACGTACAACTGGTAACAGGCGTTGGACAACATCCGTTACTAAAGGCCGTTACCAATCACCCTGTGCAGTTGCTCCTGGGCCCACCGCCGGTACCGGTAACGGGTGTCATGTGAGGCTCGTTACCTTTCATTGGTCAGAGGTAATGGGCGTCAATTACTAAATGCCGTTACCAATCACCCCGTGCGTCTACTCCCGCCTGTCCCACTGTCAGTATTGGTAACAGGCGTAGTGTGACATCCATTACCTTTGATTGGTCATTGATAACGGTGTTCACTTGATGCCTATTACCTATGAAAAATCTAAGGTAACGGTCGTCACTTGAAGCCCGTTACATATTGATCTATAGGTAACGGGCTAAACATGATGCCTGTTACCTATAGCTCCGCCAGCCCAATTAGGCTGGGCTGTTTCCTGGCTGTATTCCGGAACTAGCTAGGATTTGGCAGCCACCTTGAACCAGAAAGCAATATATATACTCCACAGTAGAAAGGACAGGTCTACAATGCAGGAACTCAACATAAACATATCATCACATATCTCAAATTTACAATGTAGCCTCACATATCATCACAAGTTCACAATAATGTAACCTAACATAAATATACACATGTACATCAAGTTTACATTTTTTGCACATGTCATACACAAGTTTCATAGTTTTAAATTGGACCATAGTAGAAGCCGTCGTCCGGTTGGATGACATCCTTGATGATGAAATCGCATAGAAATTGGGCCAGTGGAGCTTTATAATCCTGCAGAACACCATGCTTAATAAAAAGTATATTGGCAAATAGTAAGTAAATAGAACAAGTGATTAATGCATAAACGCGCTATGAAGAGTACATACAACAACTTTTTTGTAGGTTTTTCCATCACACACTAGGTTCATCATGTTGTGTGCAACGTAGAAACCACATAGATTGGTCCTTGGTGGTTGTTGAACACACTAAAATACACAAAAATATTATGCTAGATGAAATGGCATAAATTAAGGCAATACTGCTTCGAAAATGGAATCCTTCATTTCTTTGCCAGAATTACCTGAAAATCAGTCTTATGTGTGAGTTTCGCTGTTTTGGACTTTGATTTCGGTCCTTTAGTCTTCTTGTACTTTCCAAAGGCATTGCATGAAGCAGTAGTGATTAGCAACATTAAAGAGTTAGAGAATTTGCATATATAGAAACAAACCTACAAAAAACCTACCAATTAACAACTTGTTGGACATCTGTGAACTTTCGCTTCGGCACAATCTTCGCGGAGTCGATATAGAATATGAGACTTTACTTGATGACAATGACTACTAGTACCCAGTGGCCACCCGGGTTGTACGCTGCTACCACGAAGCCATGGTGCATAAGCTTAGCAATTTGATCTACTACAAAATTGGTTTCGAATTGGATCACAGAGGCCAAGAATGTTTGTGGCTCAACAAATCCGACATCTACCCCCACTTCTTTTGCCATTTGAAACATTTTCCTACATAAAAAAACAAGTTGTTAGTTTGAACATTATGGTACTAATTAATGAAACTCTAGTGTCAAGGAACTTACAATGAGAAACACCTGAGCAAGCTAACATCCAATGCATCAAGGTTGAATAGGTCATACAAGTCATTGAATCCGATATAAAAATTATCTGGCGTATCAGTTTCAAAGTTGCATGCATGAAACTGTACACCAATGTTCTTGACACCATTTGCACTTCAATTGCTAACATGATGGTCCAGCAGCCTTTAGATCATCCTCTGATAGCATAGGCTTACCAGGCTTGTATTTAGTATTAGCCTAAGTCCAAATGGTGCTAACGGCTGAAGTTTTTGCCTTCTGAGGTGGCGCCTCCTTCTGAGGAGGTGGTGGAGGTGCCTCTATGAGTCCAGCACCAGGTGGCTCATGGGCATCCTTTTGAGGAGGAGGCGGAGGTGATGGCTCTATCAGTCTAGCACCAGCTGGCTCATGGGCATCCTTTTCAAGAGGAGGAGGTGGCTCTATCGGTCCAGCACCAGGTGGCTCATGGGCATCCTTTTGAGGTGCCGGAGATGACGAGGGTGACTTGTGAGGATGATGGGTAAGTCTAGGTGCACCTGAAGATGATGTGGGGACCAAGTTGGGAGGCCTTGTCCTTGGTGGTATTAGGATACTTCCCCTTGGTCATTGTATTCAATTACAAAGAGCTTCACCAAGGTTTCTGATCTCATCACCGACTGGGATAGGTAATGGGATTTGCTTCGAATTGCCCCACACAAAAGTAGGTTGCACCACAACATATCTATATTCTACCAATACTGTATGGCACACCTCCTGACCTGGATAGATAGTGGCAAATGTAAGCTCCATGTTCAAATTGCTATCCAAAAGGCTGCAAACTGTCGGCTCCGTAAGGGTATCTATGGTGTCTAGTCCGGGTGATGGATCCTGTATTCTCTGATCCACCTCTCCACAACTACTCCTCCGTGCTTGGAGGGGGCTACTGCCAATTTTAGGCGATATTGCTAAGCTTGCAGTTCTTAGCATCTCCATAACTTGCACGACTTTTTCACCCACTATCTCTTCCTTGTTCACATTACTAGATGTCTTTTTCTTCTTATACATCCCAACATATTCTTGACCGAAACTTTTTGCCAGCCGGATGAACTAGACACTGCTCGAACTCGACCTCGATGCTCAGGATTTTCAAGTGCCTGGGTGAGAACATCATTTTCCCTAACACCAGTGAAAGAACCATCACTAGCTTCAGTTGCAATGGCTTTCACCCTATCTGCCAAAGCCCATACTGAAGGGGAACTAAATGTTATATCTCCACTTTCAATCCTTTATCTGACCTAGCACGCAAATATGGCCTTGATCGACTAGGAAATGACATCCAAGGGTTATCTTTTCCTTCGGCGGCTAACTTTTCATCCTCCTCATCCCAATCCTTCCCTTTATCAGCATAACCTTTTTGGCCCATCTTGTGCGGCTTTGTGTGCAGCGCTCGCATGTCTTTCATCTCTTAGAACTTTTTATCAAAATCTTCAGATGTGGTTGTCTGCACAAACTGGTCCCAATCTTCTAGCTTTAGAAACAGATGTTGCTCAAAGGGTGCCAATTCTCACCTCACAAAATCTGATCTTAAATGGGACTTGAAGCGTCGTTGCAAAGTGCCTATTTCTTTCATAGCTACCCTAACTGGCTTCTGATGATCCGCTCTGGATAGATTCTATGGTACTCTAATTTGTCCTCTATAATAGTGAACAAATCTGTCTCCTTTATCTCCATTGTGATCGATTCAAGCTTGCCATTTATTAAGACCCTCTCCCGAGCAACGAGCCCACAAACCAACATGAATCTATCCCTTGCAGCTTGTGGGACAGGCCAACCGTCATCATCGATTCCAGTGGCAGCGACCTTGTCTTCTAGCCATTTGGTTTGTGTCCTTGGCTTGCGGGCTCGAGTAGCACTCCCTGCTGTCTCTGAGGACTATGCTGGTGCCGGTCTAGGCACATGAGGTGGTGAATTGTTATCACCAAAGGACCCCATTGCAAACATCTGAATCAACAAATTTGAAAATAAATTCTTAGAAAATTGATCACATTCAACTAAACATTACACTAAATTTCTTCTAAGTGCATTAACTCAATAAAATGTTTCCTTGCAACTCATTGCAGAAATAAAATGCAATTGGTCCTCCTAAGATATATTTGAGCTCAACTAAAATAGCTAGCCAAACCAAGATAGTCTAGTCTTGGTATGAAAATAACAACTGATGTACAAATCGAGTTAACACGTGCAGTTAGGATCAATGAACAACTCATCTTAGCCATGGACATAAAATTCTGAGCTTAAGATATTGAACAATCCTTCCAATTGCTAATCAGAACAAGTCAACCTCTAAAATTCCGATTAAACCAGGAGCATCAACCTGTTGGACGCATGTGTTGTGTAGGGGCGGATCTAGTGAGGGGCATACCTGGTGGACGCTTGTTGCCTGCGGGGGACTAGATGAAGACCCGACGAAGGAGTGCCGGCTGGAGACTGGTGCGGAGTAGGGCCGGCATGGTGAAGTGCTGGTGTGGAGGAGGATCGGCGCAGTGGAGGTCCTAGCTTGGACGAGGGCCGGCCTCCCCGCGCTGAGCAGGGCCCGCGGTGGAGGCTCTGGCATGGATTAGGGCTGGCACGGTGGAGGGCCGGCGTGGAGGAGGACAGGCGCGGTGGAGGCCCCAGCGCGGACGAGGGCTGGCGTGAAGGCTGGCGCCGAGAAGGGTCCGCGCGGTGGAGGCCTTGGCGTGGAGGATGGCCGGAGGGCATAGGCGGTCGCGGCAAGGAGGAGCGGCTGCGGAAAAGAGCTGGTGGGGAGGATGACCCAGAGGGCAGTGGCGAAGCGGCGGGGCGGGAAGAACTGAGTTCGATTTAGGGCACAACACTTTTCAACGGGGTAGAGAGGCGCCTATATACAAAATTCCATTGGTAACAAGCAACATTGAGGCGTGTTACACATAGGTAGTCATTGGTAACGGGCGTGTAACACCCTAATTTTCAAGTTAGGAACCTAAATAAATTTTGATAATTTTCTTTTAGGATCCATAAAGTTTTTATTCCATCATTTTGATTTTAGAGCATTTACCGTGAATTAATAGTAATTTACTTAATCATAAAAAGAACTATAAGGAACTAAAGGTTTTATGCATTTCATGCCGCATTGCATTATTTTATTGTTTGTCTTCCATTTGAATTTAAAGTTAAATTCAAATGCATTTGAATGCAATTCTTTTTCTCCCTCTTTTTTCTAATTGGGCCCGGCCCACTCTCTCTTTTCGTTTTCCCTCTCTCTTTTCTTTCTTCCTTGCGGCCCAGCCCAAGCTGGCCTTTTTCTCTCCTCCCGCACGACCCAGTCCAGCGGCCCCGCTTCTCTTCCCTTATTTCCTCCGCGCGGCCCAGTTTCCCCTTCCCCAGCCTAGTCCGCCCGCACGGCCTGCTTCCTCCTCCCTTCCCCCTTCTTTTGGTGACAGGTGAACCCCACCTGTCGGGGTCGTCTTCTCCCTGACCTAGGCTCAGACTCGAGTTCAAGTCTGGCCGGAACCCGGCGCCGTCCGCGGCGTGTGGACCTCAGGCCCGCACGCCAAGGCGCCTGCTGCCGCCCTATAAAACGCCACGCCCATGCCCTAGGTTCCGCAGAACTCGCAGCCGCCGCCTCTCGCCTCACGAAGCCCTAGCTGCCGCCGCCATTGCCGCCGCGCTTTGGCCACCCGACGCACCGCCGCTCCCTACCATCGAGCAAGTGCTCCAGAAGCTCCGTGTTGCGGTGAGGATTCTCGCCATCCGCTTCTCCCCCTCTCCCCTGCCTTCCCGCGCGCCCGATTCCACGCCGAAGCTCCACGGCCGTGCGCCCCTCTCCGGCCCTCGCCTCACTAACCCGGACCCTTAGATGAGTTCCCCGTAGCGCCCACGATCTTCCTATGCAACCCACGCTTAAAACTATTTTCGGCCACGTCCGGCGAGCCCGCCGCCGCCTACGCTCGCGGCGGCGCCCAGCGCCACCGCCCCGCGCCATCAATCGTCCCTAGCCGTTAGATTAGATCTAACCCGAGTCAAGTAAACCAGATACTGGTCAACCCGAGTCAAATAAACCAGATAGTGGTCAACCTGATGTGATTTTGCAGTTTAGCCCCTGAGTTTCATAGAAATCAACCCGCAGTCCACGGCAGTTCAAAAGTATTCATGAATAGATCCTTTTTCTTCTGAACAGGTCCCTGTCCTTTTCTAAAATAGAACCCGCCGTTTCTAGCCCTTCTGTTTTGCAATCTAAACCATAGATGTAAGGTTTAATTATGTTTTAGCTCTCGGTTTCTTTGTTCAGAGCCCTTCTAGTTTCAAATCTTCTACAAATAAGCCCCTAGAATCATGTTTTAGCCATAACTTCTTCGTTTTAACTCCGTTTTCATCGATTCTTGCGCTCACGTGACCCTTGCGACATATACATAAGCTATAATGTTGTTTTGCTCTGGTTATATTGTTTGGTGTACTATTTCTTATTTATTGTATTGTTTGCTTGCATGTACTTGTGTGTTACCATAGACTGTAACACCCTAATGTAATTTTCCTTAATTTTAATGAATTCATTTGGGCTTAAATAAATTTTCCAGGCTTTTCTTTAATTTTTGTGGCATTTAAAGTAATTAAAAACACCGGAAAATAAAATTTATTATAAGGTCAACGTGTTTGTGCATTCATGTTGGAGCATTATTTTTCTTGTGTTGAGTTTATAGGATTGGAATTCAAATTTGTTTGAATTCAAATGGCTTTGTTTGAATGTTTGAGTATAGAAAAGAAAAGAGAAAAGAGAAGGAAGCAAACCAAACCCCATAGGCCCGGCCCAGTTGTCTCTCTCCCCCTCTTCTTTGTCCCCCTCGGGCCCTCCTCTCCTCTCTCCCTCCCGCGTGGGCCGCGCCCCGGCCCACTCCCTCTCTCAGCCGGTCACCCCGCGTGCTCCCTCTCTCTCTTCTCTCTCTGACGAGGTGGCCCCACACGTCAGCTTCCCCCCCTCCTTTCTTTCCCCCTCCCCTGTTCTTCCCCGCCGGCCGGCTGCTCGGCCACTGGCCGTGGCCCCGCCCCGCCGCGCTCCTGGGCCCCTTCCCCCGAGCCACACCTTGATCCCGAGCCGCACCTTGATCCCGTCCGCGCCTAGGAGCTTCTGGAAGTGCGCCCGCGCACGGATTGGGATGATGCCGCAACAACCCGTGAGATGCGGCAGCTCGGTTGCTCGGTTGGCCCGCACGCCGAGGCCGCCCCACCTCTTCTTAGCCCAGCCGTTCTCTCGCGCTCCTCCTCAGCCGCCCCTGCATCCCAGCCGCCCGAGCCCTCCGGCACTGCCCCTTTCCGCTGCTCGGATTCCGGTAAGCCGTAAGCCGCCCGCTCATTTGCTCGCCGGCGGTGGACCGCAGGCACTCCCCACCCACGCAGCGCCTCCCCAGGGACCACCCGAGACGATCCCGGGAGCCCAGCACTCCGGAGTCCCCCTGCATCGGCTCCCCCACGAGTCCCGACCGCCTGCGCCGCCGGCCATCATCGACTTCTGCGCTGCACCGCAGCACCGGCCACCACAAGCCTCGGTGAGCAACGTATCCACCCCGCTCTTCCTGTTGCACTAGAGTTTGTGGCCCTTAGTCCCCCACAGCGGCTGGACCGTTGCTCGCCGGCGCCCCGCCCCCGCGAAGACCCGCCTCCATCACGGTACTCACCGTCCTGAGCCTCGCCGGCCCTTGTTGTAGCCCCAGGTGGAGTACGCGTGCGGCGCTGACCCTCCTTGACCCGAACCGAGTCGAATTAAGCCTCGGAGCACTAGAATCGGTGCATTCCGGCGAAGTTCAGCACCGCACCACCGTGGGAGATCGTCTCCGGTGACCGGCGCCGCCGTCCCGCACGCCCATCTGCCCGAGCCGTAGGATGCGAGGCGAGCGGACAGGATTAGATCGAGCCGAGATAGATTAGGGCCGCCAGATCAAGATCCAAGAGTCCGGATCAGAGGATACCGGTTTGCCCTCGGTTTAAATCTGGACCGTCCATCTCTGATCCAGCGGGCGGTACCAGATCCGAGTTAAGTGAGTGTCAGGAGCGTTGGATCCAGATCCGACGGTCACCATGCGCGCGTACCCCTTCACGAGATGGATCTGATCCAGGCCGTTGGGATTGGATCTGACGATCCAGAATTCAGGATACCGTTTCAGCCAGTCTTTTTGCTAAAGAGCCCTCGGGTTTTTCTGGAATCAACCCGCAGTCCACCCGTAGTTCAAAAGTAATTACGGTTAAGTCCTGTTTTATGCTTCTAGACCCCTGAGCTTCCGGGATTTAGTGCCCGCCATCAAGCCTAGGGTTTTTAGCCAGCTAGCCCCTGTGTCTAGGGTTTACTTATGTATAGGTCCCTCGGTTTTGCGTAGAACCCCTTAGAATCTCCAGCTTTCTTACAAATAGGTCCCTGAACCCTGTTTCAAGCGTAGTTTTCGCGTCTTAGCTCCGTTTTAGGTGTTCTTTATGTCCACGCGATCGTTATAACGCGTAGAGTAGTTCTAGCATAGTTTTGTGTGCTATTTCCATGTAATGTTGTACTGTTTCTTATAGTTTGCTATTGTTTGTGCATGTGTGTATGTCTGGACCATGCTTGATGATCGTGAGTAGACGCGGAGCCTTTGGACCGGTACCAGGAGCAGCCATCTTCCGAGCAGTTCGAGCAGCAGCCGGGAGAGTACGAGGAAGGCAAGTATAACATGAACCACCTATCACTTTTTAATACAATTTCATACTGCATTTTAATATTGTATACCTATAAGGATTTCCTAGCCACCTTTATATCCTTATATATATCCTTTGGGTTGCATTTTGGTTAGTTGTGCTAGGTTGCTGCGCTATAACATATCTTGGTCCTTTTTAATTAATTTGATTAATGGTCTTATGCAACCTAATTCTGTAGCCGACCCTCTGTGCTGTGTGCTTGAGTGGTTTGTGCGTCCTTAAAAGATGTTTTTGTTAGAAACATGGTTTAGGGGGCCAGCACGGTGCTTAGTGCTTGGTTGGCCACTCTCCATAAGGACCGGTTCATAGAGCGACAACCTGGGACAACCGCGCAACCACAAGACTGGAATGGGACGGTCTTGACTTACTAATTAGGTCATTTTGGTTTGGGAGTAACTTACCTGCGTGGGCAAGAGGGGTGGTAAGCTTCAATGGTCCCTGCTCCTCCGGCTTGGTCTGTGCTGTGTGTCTTGTACCCCCGGAGGTGGGCCCCATCGTCGCTGATTCAGAATCCTTAGCGGTTACACCTTACCAACGTGATTCTTTGTAACGGTCTCGTAGTGTGCTCGCTAGCCATCTCACCTAAGGAAGTGTGATGAACTACTAGCGTAGCTCACGATTTGTGGGTAAAGTTGTGCAACCTCTCGAGAGTGTAAAACTGATATATCAGCTGTGCTCACAGTCATGAGCGGCCCAGATCCTTCTTTTGATTAGTGGGGTTATCAACCATTGATTAGGGAGATTCCCCGGGTGGTTTTGGTTTGGATGGTTCTCAGTAGTTCTTAATTAATACTGATTAATTTCTTATGCAATTTGGGTTCGTGGTAAATCATCCACTCTTAGTAATTAGCTTTAATAAAATTTTGCTAAGACTAAAAGCTAATGCAGTTGAGTCAGCCAGCCTAGAGCCTCATAGTTTGTGTTATACTTGCTGAGTACTAGTTTGTACTCACCCTTGCATCTCTACTCTTCTGTTCCATTTCGGATATCTTCGACTGCTGCTCAGTGCCCGGCAACGTGGAGGACTACGTCAGCGGCTTTGACGACTTCTAGGCGTTTGTCTCCCAGTCGACGTCCTTGTGGCGCCCAGCTCTTCATGTATTTCATGTTACGCTTCCGCACGCTTGAACCGATTCTTGATTCGGTTGTAATAAAATAATTCATTTACGATTTATATTAATGTCATTCGTGATATGTGTTGTGATATCTTGATGATTCTGTTGTATATGTGCGTGACTTGATCCTGGCGCATATATGATTGCTCGATTTATGCTCTTTATAAATCGGGTGTGATAGGATTGGTATCAGAGCCATATCGACTGTAGGACGAAGCCTAGGTAGAATTGGTCGAGTTTAGGACTTCTTTTCTCTCGCCTTGCTTCCGCAAATCTTCAAACATCATTTTCTGCTTCGATTCCTTGAGTAGTGTGTTGGTCGAGTAGTGTGAAAAACTCGACTAAGTTGTGAATATTGGATGCTTGTTATTGTGCGAATGTTTGATTTGGATTTTTGGTTGATTGCATAGTCTAGTAGTTAAACTTGTTCATGCAAATCGACCCTAACCCAACCTGAACGAAATAATAAAATTTAGTTAGAACGTTGAGGGTAAAACTTATATTTCCTTTCTCTCTGTCATATCCTACCAAAGTTTCATTTTCCTGCACCATATCTCGTTCTCATAAAATTTCGTTCGTTGCAATCAGATGGTGAACACCAGGCGCACCGGTTCCGGTTCTGACCAGCAGGAGCAGAACAACCAGAGTACTGGTCAGCCGCTACCGATGCCGCCACCACTGACCCCGGAGCAGTTCTTCCAGCTCCAGATGCAGATGATGGCGACCCTGAACAACACCGTTCGGGCTTTGCAGCATATTCACGCCCAGCCACTGCCTCCACTGCCACCTCAGCCTCGTGATCGGCATGCGGATTTCCTGAGAGGTCACCCTCCGACCTTCTCTCACGCCACGGACCCACTCCAGGCGGACGACTGGCTTCGTTCGGTGGAGCGCCAGTTGGTTGTTGCGCAGTGCGACGACCGGGAGAGGGTTCTGTACGCAGCAGGGCAGCTGCGAGGTTCCGCTCTCGACTGGTGGGAGTCCTACCCGGCCCAGGACCGCGACTCTCTCACCTGGGTCCAGTTCCTCAAGCGCTTCAGGTACCATCACATCCCTGAGGGCATAATGAAGATGAAGCAGAAGGAGTTCCGTGCCCTTAAGCAGGTAAATTTGAATGGAATTCTCTGCAATTTCTTTGAGCTTGATCTATCCTTGATCTCTCTTGTAAGCCTGACATGTTGAGCGATCTCCATCCTTGTTATCTGTGTTTGTCATTTCAGGGATCGATGACGGTGACGGAGTACCGTGACCGTTTCCTTCAGCTGGCCCGTTATGCCCCTGCTGATGTCGCACGTGATAGCGATAAGCAGGAGTACTTCAAGGAAGGACTGGATGATCACATCCAGTATGCGCTGCTGAACCACCGCTTCGACAACTTCAACCAGCTGATTGATGCTGCCCTCAACACCGAGCGTAAGCGCCGGGAGATTGAGGATAAGAAGAGGAAGATGGCTCCATCCTCTTCGGGCAGCAACACTCGTCCCCGATATCAGCATCCACAGCAGCAGCAGCAGCAGAGGCCGCCCTAGCAGTACCAGCAGCGGCAGCAGTTTCCTCCTCGTCCTCAGCAACAGGCAGGACAGGGTCAGAGGCTTCCAGTGCCTCCGGCTCCACCAGCTCAGCGGCAGGGAGTGCCCACTCCTCCTCCTGGGCAACAGGCCGCTGCACTTCCTCGAGTGTGCTTCCACTGCGGCGAGCCAGGGCACTACGCCAACGTTTGCCCTCGGAAGGCGCAGGCAGGACAGCAGGGGCGTCCAGCTCAGCCCAAGGCGCCATCCCAAGGCAGGGTGAACCACGTGACGGCCGAGTCAGCGGCCGAGGCTCCCAACGTGGTCATTGGTACGTTCATGGTTAATGCCCATCCTGCTACAGTGCTTTTTGATACTGGTGCTACGCATTCTTTCATCACCCAGTCTTTTGTTGAGCATCATGGTATTCCTACTAGCACATTAAAGAGGTGCATGTTAGTATCTTCACCGGGAGGGCAGTTGAGGTCTGATGTCTTCTGTCCCAGAGTCAGTGTGGCCATAAGGGGGGTAGATTTCAGCGCAAATCTGATGGTGCTAGACACAAAGGGCATTGATGTGATCCTCGGGATGGAGACTCTTGCTAAGTGGGGAGTCCGGATAGATTATGCTCAGAGGACTGTTCTTCTGTCAGCACCGGATGGTCAGGAGGTTACTGTTGGTGCTACAGAGCCTTCTGGATTTCTTCATCAGATGGAGGCTAGACCCACGGATGGTATTCGCGTGGTGTCTGAATTCCCGGATGTCTTTCCGGATGATTTGCCAGGTATGCCGCCTGATCGCGACATTGAGTTTTCTATTGATCTCTTGCCTGGCACAGCTCCCATTGCTAAGCGGCCCTATCGTATGGCACCTGTTGAGCATGAGGAAGTTAAGAAGACTATCGATGAGTTGCTAACTAAGGGTTATATCCGTCGCAGTTTCTCTCCTTGGGCTTTTCCTGTATTGCTCGTAGAGAAGAAGGATGGCGCGAAGAGGATGTGCGTCGATTATCGGGATTTGAATGCAGTCACCATCAAGAACAAGCATCCATTGCCCCTTATTGAGGATCTCTTTGATCAGCTTCAGGGTGCTTGTGTGTTCTCGAAGATTGATCTGCGTTCGGATTATCATCAGCTGAAGATTCGTCCCGAGGATATCCCGAAGACGGTATTCACCTGCAAGTACGGGCTATACGAGTATACGGTCATGTCCTTTGGCTTGACCAATGCTCCGGCTTTCTTCATGCATCTGATGAATAAGGTTTTCATGGATTATCTGGACACCTTTGTGGTGATATTCATTGATGATATCCTGATATATTCCAAGTCAGAAGCAGAGCATGAGAAACATCTGAGGCTTGTGTTGCAGAGGCTCAGAGAGCACAAGCTGTATGCCAAGCTCAGCAAGTGCGAGTTCTGGATTGACGAGGTTCCATTCCTCGGTCATGTTATCTCCAAGGGAGGTATTGCTGTGGACCCTGGGAAGGTGAAGGATGTGCTTGACTGGGTTGTACCGCAGACAGTGAAGGAAGTCCGCTCCTTTCTGGGCTTAGCAGGTTATTATCAGAGGTTCATTGAGAATTTCTCCAAGATTGCGAAGCCTTTGACTTCCTTGCTGGAGAAGGGTGTGGATTTCTCTTGGACTGATGAGCATCAGAAGGCCTTCGTGGAGCTGAAGAAGAGGTTGACTACGGCGCCAGTCCTTACTCTGCCAGACCAGAGCAAGAGGTTCACAGTGTATTGCGATGCTTCGAGGGATGGTCTTGGTTGCGTCCTGATGCAGGAAGGCAGAGTGATAGCTTATGCTTCGCGGCAGTTGCGCCGGCACGAGCTAAATTATCCCACTCATGATCTGGAGTTAGCCGCAGTTGTGCATGCTCTGAAGATATGGAGGCATTACTTGTTTGGGCAGAGGTGTGACATTTACATTGATCACAAGAGCCTCAAGTATATTTTCACTCAGAGTGAGCTGAACATGCGGCAGAGAAGATGGCTGGAATTGGTCAAGGATTATGACCTGGAGATTCACTATCATCCGGGCAAGGCTAATGTTGTGGCAGATGCTCTGAGCAGGAAGAGCTATGTTAAAATGGCTATGGCTTTTCGGATGACTCAGGAGTTATGTGAGGAGTTTGAGCAGTTGAGCCTGGGTTTCTTGCATCACACCTCGAGTGCGTCATTCGAGGTAGAAACCACGTTAGAGGCAGAGATCAGGCAGCATCAGAAGGAAGATAAGAAGCTGCAGGAGATTCGTGAGTTGCTCAAGATTGGCAAAGCCCCTCATTTCAGAGAGGATGATCAGGGTACCTTGTGGTACAAAGGTCGTAAATGTGTGCCGGATATAGCAGATCTCAGGAAGCTGATCCTGAGTGAGGCTCATGATACGGCATATTCCATTCATCCGGGCAGCACAAAGATGTACTACGACCTGAAGGAACGATTCTGGTGGTATGGAATGAAACGTTCCGTTGCGGAGTACGTGGCTATCTGCGACACTTGTCAGCGTGTCAAGGTAGAGCATCAGAGGCCAGCAGGGTTATTGTAGTCATTGAAGATTCCAGAGTGGAAATGGGAGGAAATCACTATGGATTTCATCGTTGGTTTGCCTCGTACTCAGAAAGGATACAACTCCATCTGGGTAGTAGTGGATCGGTTGACGAAGGTATCTCACTTTATTCCGGTGACACTACTTACTCCGGTGCTAGACTCGCAAAGTTGTACATTTCTAGGATTGTATGTCTGCATGGTGTCCCTAAGAAGATCATATCTGACCGAGGATCTCAGTTCACTTCACGGTTCTGGGAGCAGTTGCATGATTCGTTGGATACGAAGCTGCGCTTCAGTACTGCTTATCATCCTCAGACGGATGGGCAGACAGAAAGGACCAACCAAGTGTTGGAGGATATGCTTCGAGCCTGCGCTATCCAGTATGGTACCAGCTGGGATAAATGCCTGCCGTATGCAGAGTTTTCATATAACAACAGCTATCAGGCCAGTCTGAAGAAATCTCCCTTCGAGGCCCTGTATGGCCGAAAGTGCAGGACTCCGCTGTATTGGGATCAGATTGGCGAGAGGCAGGTATTCGGTCCAGATATTGTTGAGGAGGCAGAACAGCTGGTACAGTAGGTGCGAGAAAATCTGAGGGTCGCTCAGACTCGTCAGAAGAGCTATGCGGATGTTCGTCGTCGAGATCTGACCTTTGCAGTGGGTGACCATGTGTACCTGAAGGTCTCGCCGATGAGAGGAATCTGCAGGTTTAATGTGAGAGGTAAGCTAGCCCCTCGATACCTCGGTCCGTTCAAGGTATTGGAACGGAAAGGTGAGGTGGCATATCATTTGGAGTTGCCCCTCAATCTCTCAGGGGTGCACGATGTGTTCCACGTGTCTCAGCTGAAGAAGTGCTTGAGGGTGCCAGAAGAGCAAGCACCGATAGAAGGGCTGGATGTGCAGGAGGATCTGACTTACACCGAGCACCCGGTGAAAATTCTGGAGACGTCCGAGAGAGTTACCAGAAACAAGAAGGTCAAGATGTGCCGTGTTCAGTGGAGTCATCACACGGAGGATGAGGCTACCTGGGCGCGAGAAGATGAGCTGAGGAAGACATATCCCGATCTCTTTGCTAGCTAGCCTATCCGAATCTCGGGATGAGATTCCTGTAAGGGGGGAAGGTTTGTAACACCCTAATGTAATTTTCCTTAATTTTAATGAATTCATTTGGGCTTAAATAAATTTTCCAGGATTTTCTTTAATTTTTGTGGCATTTAAAGTAATTAAAAACACCGGAAAATAAAATTTATTATAAGGTCAACGTGTTTGTGCATTCATGCTGGAGCATTATTTTTCTTGTGTTGAGTTTATAGGATTGGAATTCAAATTTGTTTGAATTCAAATGGCTTTGTTTGAATGTTTGAGTATAGAAAAGAAAAGAGAAAAGGGAAGGAAGCAACCCAAACCCCATAGGCCCGGCCCAGTTATCTCTCTCCCCCTCTTCTTTGTCCCCCTCGGGCCCTCCTCTCCTCTCTTCCTCCCGCGTGGGCCGCGCCCCGGCCCACTCCCTCTCTCAGCCGGTCACCCCGCGTGCTCCCTCTCTCTCTCTTCTCTCTCTGACGAGGGGGCCCCACACGTCAGCTTCCCCCCTCCTTTCTTTCCCCCTCCCCTGTTCTTCCCCGCCGGCCGGCCGCTCGGCCACTAGCCGTGGCCCCGCCCTGCCGCGCTCCTGGGCCCCTTCCCCCGAGCCGCACCTTGATCCCGAGCCGCACCTTGATCCCGTCCGCGCCTAGGAGCTTCTGGAAGTGCGCCCGCGCACGGATTGGGATGATGCCGCAACAACCCGTGAGATGCGGCAGCTCGGTTGCTCGGTTGGCCCGCACGCCGAGGCCGCCCCACCTCTTCTTAGCCCGGCCGTTCTCTCGCGCTCCTCCTCAGCCGCCCCTGCATCCCAGCCGCCCGAGCCCTCCGGCACTGCCCCTTTCCGCTGCTCGGATTCCGGTAAGCCGTAAGCCGCCCGCTCATTTGCTCGCCGCCGGTGGACCGCGGGCACTCCCCACCCACGCAGCGCCTCCCCAGGGACCACCCGAGATGATCCCGGGAGCCCAGCACTCCGGAGTCCCCCTGCGTCGGCTCCCCCACGAGTCCCGACCGCCTGCGCCGCCGGCCATCATCGACTTCTGCACTGCACCGCAGCACCGGCCACCACAAGCCTCGGTGAGCAACGTATCCACCCCGCTCTTCCTGTTGCACTAGAGTTTTTGGCCCTTAGTCCCCCACAGCGGCCGGACCGTTGCTCGCCGGCGCCCCGCCCCCGCGAAGACCCGCCTCCATCACGGTACTCACCGTCCTGAGCCTCGCCGGCCCTTGTTGTAGCCCCAGATGGAGTACGCGTGCGGCGCTGACCCTCCTTGACCCGAACCGAGTCGAATTAGGCCCCGGAGCACCAGAATCGGTGCATTCCGGCGAAGTTCAGCACCGCACCACCGCGGGAGATCGTCTCCGGTGACCGGCGCCGCCGTCCCGCGCGCCCATCTGCCCGAGCCGTAGGATGCGAGGCGAGCGGACAGGATTAGATCGAGCCGAGATAGATTAGGGCCGCCAGATCAAGATCCAAGAGTCCAGATCAGAGGATACCGGTTTGCCCTCGGTTTAAATCTGGACCGTCCATCTCCGATCCAGCGGGCGGTACCAGATCCGAGTTAAGTGAGTGTCAGGAGCGTTGGATCCAGATCCGACGGTCACCATGCGCGCGTACCCCTTCACGAGATGGATCTGATCCGGGCCGTTGGGATTGGATCTGACGATCCAGAATTCAGGATACCGTTTCAGCCAGTCTTTTTGCTAAAGAGCCCTCGGGTTTTTCTGGAATCAACCCGCAGTCCACCCGTAGTTCAAAAGTAATTACGGTTAAGTCCTGTTTTATGCTTCTAGACCCCTGAGCTTCCGGGATTTAGTGCCCGCCATCAAGCCTAGGGTTTTTAGCCAGCTAGCCCCTGTGTCTAGGGTTTACTTATGTATAGGTCCCTCGGTTTTGCGTAGAACCCCTTAGAATCTCCAGCTTTCTTACAAATAGGTCCCTGAACCCTGTTTCAAGCGTAGTTTTCGCGTCTTAGCTCCGTTTTAGGTGTTCTTTATGTCCACGCGATCGTTATAACGCGTAGAGTAGTTCTAGCATAGTTTTGTGTGCTATTTCCATGTAATGTTGTACTGTTTCTTATAGTTTGCTATTGTTTGTGCATGTGTGTATGTCTGGACCATGCTTGATGATCGTGAGTAGACGCGGAGCCTTTGGACCGGTACCAGGAGCAGCCATCTTCCGAGCAGTTCGAGCAGCAGCCGGGAGAGTACGAGGAAGGCAAGTATAACATGAACCACCTATCACTTTTTAATACAATTTCATACTGCATTTTAATATTGTATACCTATAAGGATTTCCTAGCCACCTTTATATCCTTATATATATCCTTTGGGTTGCATTTTGGTTAGTTGTGCTAGGTTGCTGCGCTATAACATATCTTGGTCCTTTTTAATTAATTTGATTAATGGTCTTATGCAACCTAATTCTGTAGCCGACCCTCTGTGCTGTGTGCTTGAGTGGTTTGTGCGTCCTTAAAAGATGTTTTTGTTAGAAACATGGTTTAGGGGGCCAGCACGGTGCTTAGTGCTTGGTTGGCCACTCTCCATAAGGACCGGTTCATAGAGCGACAACCTGGGACAACCGCGCAACCACAAGACTGGAATGGGACGGTCTTGACTTACTAATTAGGTCATTTTGGTTTGGGAGTAACTTACCTGCGTGGGCAAGAGGGGTGGTAAGCTTCAATGGTCCCTGCTCCTCCGGCTTGGTCTGTGCTGTGTGTCTTGTACCCCCGGAGGTGGGCCCCATCGTCGCTGATCCAGAATTCTTAGCGGTTACACCTTACCAACGTGATTCTTTGTAACGGTCTCGTAGTGTGCTCGCTAGCCATCTCACCTAAGGAAGTGTGATGAACTACTAGCGTAGCTCACGATTTGTGGGTAAAGTTGTGCAACCTCTCGAGAGTGTAAAACTGATATATCAGCTGTGCTCACAGTCATGAGCGGCCCAGATCCTCCTTTTGATTAGTGGGGTTATCAACCATTGATTAGGGAGATTCCCCGGGTGGTTTTGGTTTGGATGGTTCTCAGTAGTTCTTAATTAATACTGATTAATTTCTTATGCAATTTGGGTTCGTGGTAAATCATCCACTCTTAGTAATTAGCTTTAATAAAATTTTGCTAAGACTAAAAGCTAATGCAGTTGAGTCAGCCAGCCTAGAGCCTCATAGTTTGTGTTATACTTGCTGAGTACTAGTTTGTACTCACCCTTGCATCTCTACTCTTCTGTTCCATTTCGGATATCTTCGACTGCTGCTCAGTGCCCGGCAACGTGGAGGACTACGTCAGCGGCTTCGACGACTTCTAGGCGTTTGTCTCCCAGTCGACGTCCTTGTGGCGCCCAGCTCTTCATGTATTTCATGTTACGCTTCCGCACGCTTGAACCGATTCTTGATTCGGTTGTAATAAAATAATTCATTTACGATTTATATTAATGTCATTCGTGATATGTGTTGTGATATCTTGATGATTCTGTTGTATATGTGCGTGACTTGATCCTGGCGCATATATGATTGCTCGATTTATGCTCTTTATAAATCGGGTGTGATAGGATTGGTATCAGAGCCATATCGACTGTAGGACGAAGCCTAGGTAGAATTGGTCGAGTTTAGGACTTCTTTTCTCTCGCCTTGCTTCCGCAAATCTTCAAACATCATTTTCTGCTTCGATTCCTTGAGTAGTGTGTTGGTCGAGTAGTGTGAAAAACTCGACTAAGTTGTGAATATTGGATGCTTGTTATTGTGCGAATGTTTGATTTGGATTTTTGGTTGATTGCATAGTCTAGTAGTTAAACTTGTTCATGCAAATCGACCCTAACCCAACCTGAACGAAATAATAAAATTTAGTTAGAACGTTGGGGGTAAAACTTATATTTCCTTTCTCTCTGTCATATCCTACCAAAGTTTCATTTTCCTGCACCATATCTCGTTCTCATAAAATTTCGTTCGTTGCAATCAGATGGTGAACACCAGGCGCACCGGTTCCGGTTCTGACCAGCAGGAGCAGAACAACCAGAGTACTGGTCAGCCGCTACCGATGCCGCCACCACTGACCCCGGAGCAGTTCTTCCAGCTCCAGATGCAGATGATGGCGACCCTGAACAACACCGTTCAGGCTTTGCAGCATATTCACGCCCAGCCACTGCCTCCACCGCCACCTCAGCCTCGTGATCGGCGTGCGGATTTCCTGAGAGGTCACCCTCCGACCTTCTCTCACGCCACGGACCCACTCCAGGTGGACGACTGGCTTCGTTCGGTGGAGCGCCAGTTGGTTGTTGCGTAGTGCGACGACCGGGAGAGGGTTCTGTACGCAGCAGGGCAGCAGCGAGGTTCCGCTCTCGACTGGTGGGAGTCCTACCCGGCCCAGGACCGCGACTCTCTCACCTGGGTCCAGTTCCGCGAGTGCTTCAGGAACCATCACATCCCTGAGGGCATAATGAAGATGAAGCAGAAGGAGTTTCGTGCCCTTAAGCAGGTAAATTTGAATGGAATTCTCTGCAATTTCTTTGAGCTTGATCTATCCTTGATCTCTCTCGTAAGCC
This sequence comes from Panicum hallii, assembly GCF_002211085.1. Classification (NCBI taxonomy): domain Eukaryota; kingdom Viridiplantae; phylum Streptophyta; class Magnoliopsida; order Poales; family Poaceae; genus Panicum; species Panicum hallii. The sequence goes on along the minus strand of NC_038045.1, from coordinate 27,102,408 downwards.
TGACATGTTGAGCGATCTCCATCCTTGTTATCTGTGTTTGTCATTTCAGGGATCGATGACGGTGACGGAGTACCGTGACCGTTTCCTTCAGCTGGCCCGTTATGCCCCTACTGATGTCGCACGAGATAGCGATAAGCAGGAGTACTTCAAGGAAGGACTGGATGATCACATCCAGTATGCGCTGCTGAACCACCGCTTCGACAACTTCAACCAGCTGGTTGATGCTGCCCTCAACACCGAGCGTAAGCGCCGGGAGATTGAGGATAAGAAGAGGAAGATGGCTCCATCCTCTTCGTGCAGCAACACTCGTCCCCGATATCAGCATCCACAGCAGCAGCAGCAGCAGAGGCCGCCCTAGCAGTACCAGCAGCGGCAGCAGTTTCCTCCTCGTCCTCAGCAACAGGCAGGACAGGGTCAGAGGCTTCCAGTGCCTCCGGCTCCACCAGCTCAGCGGCAGGGAGTGCCCACTCCTCCTCCTGGGCAACAGGCTGCTGCACTTCCTCGAGTGTGCTTCCACTGCGGCGAGCCAGGGCACTACGCCAACGTTTGCCCTCGGAAGGCGCAGGCAGGACAGCAGGGGCGTCCAGCTCAGCCCAAGGCGCCATCCCAAGGCAGGGTGAACCACGTGACGGCCGAGTCAGCGGCCGAGGCTCCCAACGTGGTCATTGGTACGTTCATGGTTAATGCCCATCCTGCTACAGTGCTTTTTGATACTGGTGCTACGCATTCTTCATCACCCATCTTTTGTTGAGCATCATGGTATTCCTACTAGCACATTAAAGAGGTGCATGTTAGTATCTTCACCGGGAGGGCAGTTGAGGTCTGATGTCTTCTGTCCCAGAGTCAGTGTGGCCATAAGGGGGTAGATTTCAGTGCAAATCTGATGGTGCTAGACACCAAGGGCATTGATGTGATCCTCGGGCTGGAGATTCTTGCTAAGTGGGGATCCGGATAGATTATGCTCAGAGGACTGTTCTTTCTGTCAGCACCGGATGTCAGGAGGTTACTGTGGTGCTACAGAGCCTTCTGGATTTCTTCATCAGATGGAGGCTAGACCCACGGATGGTATTCGCGTGGTGTCTGAATTCCCGGATGTCTTTCCGGATGATTTGCCAGGTATGCCGCCTGATCACGACATTGAGTTTTCTATTGATCTCTTGCCTGGCACAACTCCCATTGCTAAGCGGCCCTATCGTATGGCACCTGTTGAGCATGAGGAAGTTAAGAAGACTATCGATGAGTTGCTAACTAAGGGTTATATCCGTCGCAGTTTCTCTCCTTGGGCTTTTCCTGTATTGCTCGTAGAGAAGAAGGATGGCGCGAAGAGGATGTGCGTCGATTATCGGGATTTGAATGCAGTCACCATCAAGAACAAGCATCCATTGCCCCTTATTGAGGATCTCTTTGATCAGCTTCAGGGTGCTTGTGTGTTCTCGAAGATTGATCTGTGTTCGGGTTATCATCAGCTGAAGATTCGTCCGAGGATATCCCGAAGACGGCATTCACCTGCAAGTACGGGCTATACGAGTATACGGTCATGTCCTTTGGCTTGACCAATGCTCCGGCTTTCTTCATGCATCTGATGAATAAGGTTTCATGGATTATCTGGACACCTTTATGGTGATATTCATTGATGATATCCTGATATATTCCAAGTCAGAAGCAGAGCATGAGAAACATCTGAGGCTTGTGTTGCAGAGGCTCAGAGAGCACAAGCTGTATGCCAAGCTCAGCAAGTGCGAGTTCTGGATTGACGAGGTTCCATTCCTCGGTCATGTTATCTCCAAGGGAGGTATTGCTGTGGACCCCGGGAAGGTGAAGGATGTGCTTGACTGGGTTGTACCGCAGACAGTGAAGGAAGTCCGCTCCTTTCTGGGCTTAGCAGGTTATTATCGAAGGTTCATTGAGAATTTCTCCAAGATTGCGAAGCCTTTGACTTCCTTGCTGGGGAAGGGTGTGGATTTCTCTTGGACTGATGAGCATCAGAAGGCCTTCGTGGAGCTGAAGAAGAGGTTGACTACGGCGCCAGTCCTTACTCTGCCAGACCAGAGCAAGAGGTTCACAGTGTATTGCGATGCTTCGAGGGATGGTCTTGGTTGCGTCCTGATGCAGGAAGGCAGAGTGATAGCTTATGCTTCGCGGCAGTTGCGCCGGCACGAGCTAAATTATCCCACTCATGATCTGGAGTTAGCCGCAGTTGTGCATGCTCTGAAGATATGGAGGCATTACTTGTTTGGGCAGAGGTGTGACATTTACACTGATCACAAGAGCCTCAAGTATATTTTCACTCAGAGTGAGCTGAACATGCGGCAGAGAAGATGGCTGGAATTGGTCAAGGATTATGACCTGGAGATTCACTATCATCCGGGCAAGGCTAATGTTGTGGCAGATGCTCTGAGCAGGAAGAGCTATGTTAAAATGGCTGTGGCTTTTCGGATGACTCAGGAGTTATGTGAGGAGTTTGAGCAGTTGAGCCTGGGTTTCTTGCATCACACCTCGAGTGCGTCATTCGAGGTAGAAACCACGTTAGAGGCAGAGATCAGGCAGCATCAGAAGGAAGATAAGAAGCTGCAGGAGATTCGTGAGTTGCTCAAGATTGGCAAAGCCCCTCATTTCAGAGAGGATGATCAGGGTACCTTGTGGTACAAAGGTCGTATATGTGTGCCAGATATAGCAGATCTCAGGAAGCTGATCCTGAGTGAGGCTCATGATACGGCATATTCCATTCATCCGGGCAGCACAAAGATGTACTACGACCTGAAGGAACGATCCTGGTGGTATGGAATGAAACGTTCCGTTGCGGAGTACGTGGCTATCTGCGACACTTGTCAGCGTGTCAAGGCAGAGCATCAGAGGCCAGCAGGGTTATTGCAGCCGTTGAAGATTCCAGAGTGGAAATGGGAGGAAATCACTATGGATTTCATCGTTGGTTTGCCTCATACTCAGAAAGGGTACAACTCCATATGGGTAGTAGTGGATCGGTTGACGAAGGTTGCTCACTTTATTCCGGTGAACACTACTTACTCCGGTGCTAGACTCGCAGAGTTGTACATTTCTAGGATTGTATGTCTGCATGGTGTTCCTAAGAAGATCATATCTGACCGAGGATCTTAGTTCACTTCACGGTTCTGGGAGCAGTTGCATGATTCGTTGGATACGAAGCTGCGCTTCAGTACTGCTTATCATCCTCAGACGGATGGGCAGACAGAAAGGACCAACCAAGTGTTGGAGGATATGCTTCGAGCCTGCGCTATCCAGTATGGTACCAGCTGGGATAAATGCTTGCCGTATGCAGAATTTTCGTATAACAACGGCTATCAAGCCAGTCTGAAGAAATCTCCCTTCGAGTACCTGTATGGCCGAAAGTGCAGGACTCCGCTGTATTGGGATCAGATTGGCGAGAGGCAGGTATTCGGTCCAGATATTGTTGAGGAGGCAGAACAGCTGGTACAGCAGGTGCGAGAAAATCTAAGGGTCGCTCAGACTCGTCAGAAGAGCTATGCGTATGTTCGTCGAAAAGATCTGACCTTAGCAGTGGGTGACCATGTGTACCTGAAGGTCTCGCCGATGAGAGGAATCTGCAGGTTTAATGTGAGAGGTAAGCTAGCCCCTCGATACCTCGGTCCGTTCAAGGTATTGGAACGGAAAGGTGAGGTGGCATATCGTTTGGAGTTGCCCCTCAATCTCTCAGGGGTGCACGATGTGTTCCACGTGTCTCAGCTGAAGAAGTGCTTGAGGGTGCCAGAAGAGCAAGCACCGATAGAAGGGCTGGATGTGCAGGAGGATCTGACTTACACCGAGCACCCGGTGAAAATTCTGGAGACGTCCGAGAGAGTTACCAGAAACAAGAAGGTCAAGATGTGCCGTGTTCAGTGGAGTCATCACACAGAGGATGAGGCTACCTGGGCGCGAGAAGATGAGCTGAGGAAGACATATCCCGATCTCTTTGCTAGCTAGCCTATCCGAATCTCGGGATGAGATTCCTGTAAGGGGGGAAGGTTTGTAACACCCTAATGTAATTTTCCTTAATTTTAATGAATTCATTTGGGCTTAAATAAATTTTCCAGGCTTTTCTTTAATTTTTGTGGCATTTAAAGTAATTAAAAACACCGGAAAATAAAATTTATTATAAGGTCAACGTGTTTGTGCATTCATGCTGGAGCATTATTTTTCTTGTGTTGAGTTTATAGGATTGGAATTCAAATTTGTTTGAATTCAAATGGCTTTGTTTGAATGTTTGAGTATAGAAAAGAAAAGAGAAAAGGGAAGGAAGCAACCCAAACCCCATAGGCCCGGCCCAGTTATCTCTCTCCCCCTCTTCTTTGTCCCCCTCGGGCCCTCCTCTCCTCTCTTCCTCCCGCGTGGGCCGCGCCCCGGCCCACTCCCTCTCTCAGCCGGTCACCCCGCGTGCTCCCTCTCTCTCTTCTCTCTCTGACGAGGGGGCCCCACACGTCAGCTTCCCCCCCTCCTTTCTTTCCCCCTCCCCTGTTCTTCCCCGCCGGCCGGCCGCTCGGCCACTAGCCGTGGCCCCGCCCTGCCGCGCTCCTGGGCCCCTTCCCCCGAGCCGCACCTTGATCTCGAGCCGCACCTTGATCCCGTCCGCGCCTAGGAGCTTCTGGAAGTGCGCCCGCGCACGGATTGGGATGATGCCGCAACAACCCGTGAGATGCGGCAGCTCGGTTGCTCGGTTGGCCCGCACGCCGAGGCCGCCCCACCTCTTCTTAGCCCGGCCGTTCTCTCGCGCTCCTCCTCAGCCGCCCCTGCATCCCAGCCGCCCGAGCCCTCCGGCACTGCCCCTTTCCGCTGCTCGGATTCCGGTAAGCCGTAAGCCGCCCGCTCATTTGCTCGCCGGCGGTGGACCGCAGGCACTCCCCACCCACGCAGCGCCTCCCCAGGGACCACCCGAGACGATCTCGGGAGCCCAGCACTCCGGAGTCCCCCTGCGTCGGCTCCCCCACGAGTCCCGACCGCCTGCGCCGCCGGCCATCATCGACTTCTGCGCTGCACCGCAGCACCGGCCACCACAAGCCTCGGTGAGCAACGTATCCACCCCGCTCTTCCTGTTGCACTAGAGTTTGTGGCCCTTAGTCCCCCACAGCGGCCGGACCGTTGCTCGCCGGCGCCCCGCCCCCGCGAAGACCCGCCTCCATCACGGTACTCACCGTCCTGAGCCTCGCCGGCCCTTGTTGTAGCCCCAGGTGGAGTACGCGTGCGGCGCTGACCCTCCTTGACCCGAACCGAGTCGAATTAGGCCCCGGAGCACTAGAATCGGTGCATTCCGGCGAAGTTCAGCACCGCACCACCGCTGGAGATCGTCTCCGGTGACCGGCGCCGCCGTCCCGCGCGCCCATCTGCCCGAGCCGGAGGATGCGAGGCGAGCGGACAGGATTAGATTGAGCCGAGATAGATTAGGGCCGCCAGATCAAGATCCAAGAGTCCGGATCAGAGGATACCGATTCACCCTCGGTTTAAAACTGGACCGTCCATCTCCGATCCAGCGGGCGGTACCAGATCCGAGTTAAGTGAGTGTCAGGAGCGTTGGATCCAGATCCGACGGTCACCGTGCGCGCGTACCCCTTCGCGAGATGGATCTGATCCGGGCCGTTGGGATTAGATCTGACGATCCAGAATTCAGGATACCGTTTCAGCCAGTCTTTTTGCTAAAGAGCCCTCGGGTTTTTCTGGAATCAACCCGCAGTCCACCCGTAGTTCAAAAATAATTACGGTTAAGTCCTATTTTATGCTTCTAGACCCCTGAGCTTCCGGGATTTAGTGCCCGCCGTCCAGCCTAGGGTTTTTAGCCAGCTAGCCCCTGTGTCTATGGTTTATTTACGTATAGGTCCCTCGGTTTTGCGCAGAACCCCTTAGAATCTCCAGCTTTCTTACAAATAGGTCCCTGAACCCTGTTTCAAGCGTAGTTTTCGCGTCTTAGCTTCGTTTTAGGTGTTCTTTATGTCCATGCGATCGTTATAACGCGTAGAGTAGTTCTAGCAAAGTTTTGTGTGCTATTTCCATGTAATGTTGTACTGTTTCTTATAGTTTGCTATTGTTTGTGCATGTGTGTATGTTTGGACCATGCTTGATGATCGTGAGTAGACGCGGAGCCTTTGGACCGGTACCAGGAGCAGCCATCTTCCGAGCAGTTCGAGCAGCAGCCGGGAGAGTACAAGGAAGGCAAGTATAACATGAACCACCTATCACTTTTTAATACAATTTCATACTGCATTTTAATATTGTATACCTATAAGGATTTCCTAGCCACCTTTATATCCTTATATATATCCTTTGGGTTGCATTTTGGTTAGTTGTGCTAGGTTGCTGCGCTATAACATATCTTGGTCCTTTTTAATTAATTTGATTAATGGTCTTATGCAACCTAATTCTGTAGCCGACCCTCTGTGCTGTGTGCTTGAGTGGTTTGTGCGTCCTTAAAAGATGTTTTTGTTAGAAACATGGTTTAGGGGGCCAGCACGGTGCTTAGTGCTTGGTTGGCCACTCTCCATAAGGACCGGTTCATAGAGCGACAACCTGGGACAACCGCGCAACCACAAGACTGGAATGGGACGGTCTTGACTTACTAATTAGGTCATTTTGGTTTGGAAGTAACTTACCTGCGTGGGCAAGAGGGGTGGTAAGCTTCAATGGTCCCTGCTCCTCCGGCTTGGTCTGTGCTGTGTGTCTTTTACCCCCGGAGGTGGGCCCCATCGTCGCTGATCCAGAATCCTTAGCGGTTACACCTTACCAACGTGATTCTTTGTAACGGTCTCATAGTGTGCTCGCTAGCCATCTCACCTAAGGAAGTGTGATGAACTACTAGCGTAGCTCACGATTTGTGGGTAAAGTTGTGCAACCTCTCGAGAGTGTAAAACTGATATATCAGCTGTGCTCACAGTCATGAGCGGCCCAGATCCTCCTTTTGATTAGTGGGGTTATCAACCATTGATTAGGGAGATTCCCCGGGTGGTTTTGGTTTGGATGGTTCTCAGTAGTTCTTAATTAATACTGATTAATTTCTTATGCAATTTGGGTTCGTGGTAAATCATCCACTCTTAGTAATTAGCTTTAATAAAATTTTGCTAAGACTAAAAGCTAATGCAGTTGAGTCAGCCAGGCTAGAGCCTCATAGTTTGTGTTATACTTGCTGAGTACTAGTTTGTACTCACCCTTGCATCTCTACTCTTCTGTTCCATTTCGGATATCTTCGACTGCTGCTCAGTGCCCGGCAACGTGGAGGACTACGTCAGCGGCTTCGACGACTTCTAGGCGTTTGTCTCCCAGTCGACGTCCTTGTGGCGCCCAGCTCTTCATGTATTTCATGTTACGCTTCCGCACGCTTGAACCGATTCTTGATTCGGTTGTAATAAAATAATTCATTTACAATTTATATTAATGTCATTCGTGATATGTGTTGTGATATCTTGATGATTCTGTTGTATATATGCATGACTTGATCCTGGCGCATATATGATTGCTCGATTTATGCTCTTTATGAATCGGGTGTGACATAGACGGTGCGCAGATCGAGGGTCCACAAGAGCCAAGCTTTGAAGACGTTCCCGAGCAGCAGCAGTTCCTTGACAAAGGCAAGTGGTCCTTGATCATACTCCAGTCCTAATAACTTTATAAACACACATATTTACTTTATATGCATGCATGTGTCTAGAATATGATGGATCCCAAACTAAGGATGTGCCTAGTTTCTTTTGAACTTCCTTGATTAAACCTGGGTTATTATATTTATGTTGTTGCTACGCTAGTCGCTATTACTTAGACTTTGGTTATATAACCTAAAAATCATGCTACACTGGTTTACTCATATTTTGGAATACTTTTATGGTGATAATTAAGATCATTGCATTAATTGGAACATGGAGAACCACCCAGAAAACAGTGCAACCATAATACTACATGGCTCTAATCTTAGCTAATTAATTAGAAACTTTAGCTTATGATAATCTTACCAAAAGGGCAAGAGGGGTTGCATTGTCGGGGTATAGCTCGGTCTTCTTGAGGCTTTATGACATGTGGTCCTTGGCTAAAGCACTACCTCATTAGAGAGGGTTATGACTGATTTGACTTGAAACCTTAGCGGATTGTCATCAGTTAGGGGATATTTGTAAAGGTCTCATAGTGAATCTCTGTCACTCACCTTGGAAGTGTTTAAGGACCTTGCAAACCCGGGCATCAAGGGAAACACGAATTGTGGGTAAATTGTACAACCTCTGCTGAGTAAAAACTGATATATCAGCCGTGCTCACGGTTAAGAGCGGATTGGACACTCACATGATAATTGAACTTAAAGATGATCTAAATTGAGGTTCTTTATTCATAATGTTATTATCTTATCTCTTTTATTTATTTAAGGGTTGGTATATACTTACATTTAGTTAATGCTTGCTAACTAAAACTTGATCAACTAAAAATGCTTATCGCAGTTAAACCCTATCAGCTTATTCCTTGATTTTGGACCTTGCATGTCATATAATTTACTCCACTTGCTGAGTACCAACCATAAGTATACTCACGTTTTTTTTATTAGAATCAATGCTGCTCAGAACAAGATAATTGTCCGGAGTTCCCTGAAGATTTTGAAGAGTACTAGCCGTATGTCTCCCAGTCATCTGCCTGTAAAGTTGAAGTCCACTGCTAGTTATAAACATTTATTTATTCGCTTAAGATTAAAACTTTCAGTCATGTAATAAAGTACTATGATACTCTCTTTCATTATTATATTGTTTCGGATAAATATTTGTATGGTCTATCATATGTGCGGAACTTGATCCTGGCGCACATATGAGATGCATTCGGTTCTCTTTTTTATTCGGTTTCCTTTTCTAAACTAGGTTTGATAGAAGTGGTATCAGAGCAGTGTTGACTGTAGGACGTTGGTCTAGTTAGTAATGGTCGAATTTTAAGGCTTATCTTGCTTAGTAGCCTAGTTTCTTGCTCGCTTTTGAAAACTACTTATTTCTTGATAATAACACTATTATTTCCTCCTTGACTTCATGCTTGTCTCTCAAGTGTGTAGGTATTTTTTTAAAAAAATGCAAGCTTGCTTAAGTCACCTATAGCATTTTCTAAATATCGTCTATCTTGTGCTGCCCTCACTTTTGCTACAGATGGCCAGAAACAAGTAGACCGCATGCAAGAGAACTCGTGGACCGCCGCATCCAATCCATCACCCGCAAGAAGTGTCCGACCAGGAGGAGTCCGAGCAGACGGAACCCAAGTACGTAATTCTCAAGGACGACAATGACAACCACCACGGCCATCCTGAAGGGGGCTGGGTGGACACTAACACTGCGGAGGAGCCCATGGAGTTACCTAAGGACCCCCCTAAGGTCTCCAGTGGCAGCAATGAGAATCCTGCAGGGGGGATGATGCCAATCCAAGTGCCGTGAGCAAAGACGAGGATGAGGATGGTGATGGCGATGACCCAGATGATGATCCAGAGCCAGCCGTCGCCGCAAGCCCACCGCCACCTGAGCCCCATTATGAGAAGCAGATACATCACTTGGACTTTGCTGAAGGTCCATTCCCCGCGCTTCTCTGGAGGGCCATGCAGAGAATTGGCTTCCTGCTGATGCCACGCTATGAAGCTCACTTATTCAAGAATGCCCAGCAGGAGGAGGAGTGGCTGGTGGCTGTGGTGATCAGTGTTCCGGATGAGAGACATGGCAGCCGAGTGGAGTACTCCAAGCACATTGATGAGGTGCCCAGGAGAACCTTGGACGCAGGGACTAGTGAAGCCGCCAGGAGAGCACTCTACTATCTCTGCCACGCTTTCAGGGAGGAACTTCAGGGAACTGAGTTTCAGCTGTTTCCACGGCGCAAGAGGGGAGCCACCTGTGCGCGGATTCCTGCCCCGCCCCCTGGGGAAGGAAGCTTGCTCATGGACACTACACAGGAGTTGGTCACCGCTCTCAGCACGGACTTGGATGCTGCCGGAGCCGAGATCCAGGAGGTCAAGAGAAAGCTCAGCTGAGGGGAGACCCGGAGTTACCCCGGAGTACGACAGCGATGAGCCTAGGGAGTACCTGCCAGAGTCAACTCTGTGCAAGCACGTCCACTACAGAAAGCCCGGCTACCGCATCGATATCGTTAGAGAGGATAGATCTAGGAGTTAAGATAGGAGTATTTTTTTAGATAGAGTTTTTCTAAGAGTCTTTTGTAATCACTAGTTCGAAACGGTCTTGATAGTGTGTTTAATTTAGATTAATGTGAAAGTATGCTTGGTTTTGTGAAAACAATATGATTTGGATCTTTGTAATGATTGTGATAAATTGTGGAGTAATGACCACAATTATATCAAATTTATAATACAAATAGATAGTTTAGTAAAGTCTAGGGTTGTCTATCTTCTTTATTATCTTTATCTTATCCTTACTCCTACCCTTTTTCCATGATTAATTTCATGAGTCTCATTTTTCTAACAATTTCATGAGTCTCATTTTTCTAACCGATCAGATGGTGAACACCAGGTCCGGATCAGTAGTTGATCAGCCTACAGTGCCGCGACAGGGAACGAGCAACACTACCAACCCCGATCCTCAACAAAGTCAACCACACAAAGCGCCACCTGCAGGGATGGAGTAGTTTCTCGCCGCTTAGACTCAGCTGCTTACCAACATGGCGAACACTATCGCAAACATACAGGCTTAGATGAACCAAGCTCCACCACCACCACCACCGCCAGCAAGAGATAGGCACAGGGAGTTCATGAGCCACAAACCTCCCTCATTTTCTCATTCATCTGATCCTCTACAAGCTGATGACTAGATCAAGATGGTGGAGAAGATGCTGAACATTGTCCAATGTACTGACAGGGAGAAGGTCCTTTATGCTTCAAGCAGATTGGAAGGAACTGCTACAGATTGGTGGGATGCTTACACCGCAGCTCATGACACCCCCAACACCATCACCTGGCAGGAGTTCTGGAACAAATTCAGGGAGCAACACATACCCAAAGGTCTGATGAAGCTCAAGAAGCAGGAGTTTCTTGCGCTGAAACAAGGATCAATGTCTATGAGTGAGTACCAGGACAAGTTCATCCAGTTGTCTCGCTACACTCTCGCAGATGTAGCAAATGACAAAGAGAAGCAGGATCACTTTAGGGATGGTCTGATTGGTCCTATCAAATATAAGCTGATGGTGCACACTTTTGAGAACTTCCAGAAGATGGTGGATAATGCCATCATGGTGGAGCATGCTTGCAAGGAGATGGGTGAGCAGAAGACGAAGTTTGAGTCATCAGGGCAGTTTATCAACAATTCACACCCTCGCTTCGTGCCCCCGCAAGGAACACCTTTCCGCACAGGAGGATAGGGTGTCAATTACGGGCAGAATTAGTACCAGCACCCCAACCAATAGAACCAGCAGCTGCAAGCTCAGCATACTGGTCAGTCAGTGTTGCGTCCCAGCTTTCCGTAGAATCGCCAGAACACCCCTACGGAGACACCCATGAGGAACAATACCCCTGTTTCCACTGGTGATAACACGTGCCTTCGATGTGGTGAAGCGGGACACTATACCAATAGTTGTCCTAAGAGGAACATCCAGAATACTCCAGGCCAGTTCAACAACAGTGGACAGAGGCAGACTCCCCAGCAGCAATAGCCCAGAAACAACACCCAGACGCCGCAGAATAACAAGGGTTAGTAGAACTTCGTCCGTGGACGTGTGAATCATGTGGCCGTGAAGACCGCTCAGGAGGCTCAGGACGTTGTGTTCGGTATGTTCCTAGTCAACTCAACCCCTGCATCAATTCTATTTGATTTTGGAGCATTGCATTCCTTTATTTCTGCTCAGTTTGCGCAAAACATGGCATTCCCGTGCATTCTATGTCAAGCCACATGCTAGTTAGTTCGCCTGGGGGAAATATGAAGGCCATGTATGTGGCAGAACTGCTTGAATTATTCCGGTTCAAGTACGCAAACAATAGAGTCTCAACGCACTTCAAACGGAACAACTCATTGGTCTGTCGGGTCACCGCCCGATTCAACCACGGTTACACAGGATCGACGTAGGTTTACCTCGCACGAAGGCGAGTCCAGTATCACAACAGCTCGCAAATTTTACACCATAGGATAATTACACATGATTACACAGAAGTTTTGTTTTACTCTAACTAATACAAATTTGTACAGATATTATTCGAAACTTTAAGTTTTAACAGCCATTGTTCAGAGGGGGCAGCGGAAAAGATATAACAACGCGACTACATACGTCGCAAAAGTAGGCACCATACTTAGCCCAAAGCATGGCGTCATTCCGATGGGTCATTGCCGGTCGGGGACGGATTCCATTCCACGGACCAGCCAAGCGGAACAGAAGAGGACCAAGGAGAACTAGCCACAGAGTCCTCGAATGGCATACCTAAAAATAATATTACTAGCAAGGCTGAGTATACTAATACTCAGCAAGGCTTACCCGTCAATTGGGTATACTTAGCCCATAACTAGACCATGAGAGGTTGAATGGTTCTAGGTTTTCTTTTGCTGAAAAGCAACAAAGAGTATGTCCTTACTTTCATATTTTAGCTTTCAGATTCTAGTTTCTTTAGCCATTCTAGATAAGCACCTGTACTAGTCAAGCAAGGTAGATATTAGACAACCATCAAAATTATTGCAGTAACTGTTACTCTTGTTACTCTATGTGGCAGAAGTATCAAGCAGTCTCAATCTCCACGAGAAACAGACGATTCCTGAATCGAATTTCATAACCTTGCAAGGGATCCTAACTCACACGCTTGAAAACTTTCCTTTCCGGGCAACCATTCCCCTCATATTCCGAGGCGTGGATCAGGGCCACCACAAGCGACTGTAGGACCGTACGCACATCCAATATGCAGGACGTACGTCTATAGTGTGACTGTATGACCGTACTCCTGTCTGCTATGCAGAACGTACTCCCGCACGTCGGTGCGGGAGTGCAATAAAAACCAAAACTCGAGTGGTGGGGTAAGTCCACTAGCCGGGTCAATCAGGTACTAGGCTTACCGCGTACCATATTTACGGTATGTGGCTACTACTTTCAAACACTTGACCACCACTACCACACACTGCGACCTTATCAAACTTAATTCAACACAGACGGGTACCATTCCAAATCATGGTACTGCACATAATCCCGTCCGTGATCCTTATAGTGATTGCGAAATAGTGAACAATCAACTCCTATATCGCGCAAGTGACAGGAAATCACTCGACTTCTACCAATCTTATTAGCAGAGCATCTACTCGTCCAGGACTTGAAAACATTACATAGGTCCCTAAGTTTCATGCCACTAGGGTTTCATAACAACTCCTAATACTTAATGCACAAGACAGATATATAGTAACATAAGTGCATAATTTAAAATACTGGGTTATGCACCGGGGCTTGCCTTCTTGGGTGGGGCTGGGGTCAGGGATGTCAATAACTTCTGAACTTTTGTTTGGGGCTTCAGTTAAGTCTTCGGCGACGTTTACCTGGTCTTCAGATAAACCTTGCTCGGGTTCCGGGACCAGTGTATAGATTCCGTCGTCGAGTGTCGGTGACTCTACATGATATGCAGTGATTTGAATTAGGTGGTTATTGATTTAAGAACTTTACTTCACGATAAAGTTGCAATCCAATAGCTTATATACAAAGCATCACAAAGAAAAGTTTTGAAATCCAAGAATTCAAATCTACTTCTTATAAATTAAACCTATGATAACAAGTTTTATTTTTATTTTGAAATCTACAGGGGCTCTGACTTTGAATTTTTGTGGGTGTGCTTATTTCTATCAGATGAGCTTATTGTAAATTTTTCATAAATTCTTGAAGACACAAACTAAGGCATTTGAATTATGTTCAAATTTCAAGTTTAAATCTAACCTTAGGCAAAACAATGCTTTTAAATTCTTGAAAATTTACTATGAGTCATTTAATATCAGAACTACACATGGTAAAAGGATCTAAGCAGGAAAGCATTAGCATCATGCTTGAATATATTGATTTCATTTCAAACTTGAGTTGCACAAAATTTAAATGAGTTCAAGTTAGAGTATAGTATTGAAGGTGAAATTTGCACACAATTTCACTTACACCTTAAACAGGTTGCATACCAAAAATCACATGAAATAAAGTTAGCATGCAAAAGTTATACACAAGATACCCTTTTGCTAAACTTTAAAATGACTCTAAAAGAATTTAGTTTTAAACTAAATTCTAGTAACAAAAGTTGTAGAGCTAGACTTTTAGAGTTCAACCAAACTGGTTTGACAATTTTTGGATTTTTCTACAAATTCCTATCGATTTTTAAAATTGACAGCTTTGAATTGGGGAGGGGTACTGATATTTCATAGAAAAGACCCTAGAAAGATTTAAAAGCTTGCAATCGGGTCCTTTGCCAGGTTTTATAGGGAAGCCGATCGACGATGACCAAATTCCGGCGAGGGGGCTCACCGGCGGCAAGGGAAAAGTGGGGGAAATGATTCAGGAGCTCACGGCGGTCACGGGGGTGGCCGGAATCGAGGAAGGAAGGGGCTGAGGCAGCAGAGAAAATAGAGAGGGAGGGGAGAGAGGAAGACGACGAGGACCTAGTTGGAATTTTTCAAAAGTGCAAGGATTCCACTGTAAAGTGAAATTATCTTTCAAACGATAGCTCAAATGAAAATATACCCAAAAGCAAAAGTGTACAGTTTAGAAGGATCTACAACTTTGCTTTAAAGGTCAGCTTCAAAAGAGTTAGGTTTTTAAAACTATTTTGAAATCCGATAAACTATCAAATTTCACATAAAACCTATTTAAAAATTCACATTCTAAAAGAAACCTTAGGATAATTCCACTATTTACAGTGGTTTAAAAGTAACTTCTTACCTTTACAAAACTAAGCTTCTTATATTTTGAAATTACCCTACCTTCACACACATTTAGCAAAAGAACCCTAATTTTTCCATAATTACAAAAATACCCTTTAATTTGCATTTAGGCTTTAAAAGCATTTACCCAAACAACACATACTTTACTCTAATAATCACAACATATACTAGAAATTTAATATGCCTATCTCCTAAAATACTTTGAATTGGGGAGAGGTACTGATATTTCACAGAAAAGACCCTAGAAAGATTTAAAAGCTTGCAATCGGGTCCTTGGCTGGGTTTTTCAGAGAAGCCGATCGACGGCGACCAAATTCCGGCGAGGGGGCTCACTGGTGGCAAGGGAAAAGTGGGGGAAAAGATTCAGGAGCTCACGGCAGTCACGGGGGTGGTCGGAATCGAGGAAGGAAGGGGCTGAGGCGGCGGGTCGACGGTGAACCGAGCCGGTGTGGTGGGGCTCCGAGGACGGCAGCGGCATTCCGGTAGCCGAAGTGCCGGAGAAAGATGGGGAAGTGGCTAGGAAGCTTCTTCGAGTAGATGTAGTGCTGGTGGTGAGCTCGGTGAGGGCCAAGAGGTGGCGGAGCGGCGGGACGACGGCGAGCAGAAATGGCGGCGTGGATGCGAGGGAATGGAATTGAACTGGTCAGGGAGCTTCAGTGGGAGGTGGGGATGCTGGCGGAGCACTGGTTTGAGAGTGTGGGGCGATGGAGGCGGCTGATGATGGCGGACAGGAGCAGCGGCGGAGCTGTGGCGGCGGTGGTCGAGTGGAAAAGTAGTCGAGGGGGTGAAATGCAGCCGCGCGAGCGTATATATGAAATCGAGGAGGACTCCCGGTCGTTCTGCAAGAAGAAGAAAGGGTGCTGGCGAGCTGAAGCAGCTGCTGTCAACCGGCGACGTGCGTGGCGGCTTCGGGTACCGGCGGCACGACGTGGAGGGGCGGGAAGAGGCTAGCAGGGGTCGGGCGAGCGGCGAGCAGGTGACTTGGACGGCCAGGTGGTGAGGTTAAAGTGGCGAGGGGCAGCTGGCAGCACGGGAGCTCGCCGGCGAGGGGCGGCGGGCGGTGGAGCAGTGGAGCAGAGAAAACAGCGAGGGAGGGGAGAGAGGAAGACGACGAGGACCTGGTTGGAATTTTTCAAAAGTGCAAGAACTCCACTGTAAAGTAAAATTATGTTTCAAACGATAGCTCAAATGAAAATATGCTCAAAAGCAAAAGTGTAGAGTTTAGAAGGTTGCTTTAAAGGTCAGCTTCAAAAGAGTTAGGTTTTTAAAACTATTTTGAAATCCGATAAACTATCAAATTTCACATAAAACCTATTTAAAAATTCACATTCTAAAAGAAACCTTAGGATAATTCCACTATTTACAGTGGTTTAAAAGTAACTTCTTACCTTTACAAAACTAACCTTCTTATATTTTGAAATTACCCTACCTTCAAACACATTTAGAAAAAGAACCCTATTTTTTCATAATTATAAAAATACCCTTTAATTTGCATTTAGGCTTTAAAAGCATTTACCCAAACAACACATACTTTACTCTAATAATCACAACATATACTAGGAATTTAATATGCCTATCTCCTAAATACTTGAATGTCACAATGTACCAGTGCCTAGGCATCAGTTTCAAGATTGTGGGCAGGGAATTTCGTGCAAATTTCGTAGTACTGGATTCCAAGGGAATGGACATCATATTCGGAATGGGATGGCTGAGCAAGGTTGATGCAGTTATTCAAGCTGACTCCAACAGGCGAGCCATTCGGCTAGGCAAAGGCAAAATGGCTACTGTGGGAGCACTATAGCACTAGATATCCGTCTCCAACAGAGTAGGCATAAAGGCAAGGCATTTTGACTAGCAGGGGAGAGGGAAGTTAAAATGCATGCTCTGCCAGGCCAAGCCATCCGCGGCTCGACCAACGGTCAGTTGGGCGGGAGGAGAGAGAAGGTTGTGCGGCAAGGGAGAACTCACCGGTTCGGGAGGAGAGAGATTTCTTGCCGCTGGCGGGAGCCAACTACTAGTGGAATGCAGTATGCTTTTGCCTATGCTGTTGGAGGTTAGAAAAAATACCTACCGTAGCTATTTCCTAACCGATAGCCAACACATGTATTTGCCTACTCCGAATGGCTTCTTTTGTTGGAGACAGCCTTAGTGTGCCAAAAGGTCAGTACTCCTCACAAGCCCAGAAGGTGAATGATTTGAGTTCGTTGCAACACTTCCGTCGGTAGCAGACTGTGCAGTAAATCAACTAAAGGCAAATTTGATTAAGGATATCAGAGTTGTGTGTGATTACCCGGATGTCTTCCCCGATGATTTGCTAGGTATGCCACCTTGAATGCGATACTGAATTCATCATAGATTTTTTACCTGACACTGCACCTATTGCTAAGAGACCATATAAAATGTCAGTTGGTGAATTAGAGAAACTTAAGAAACAACTAAAAGAATTGCTAGATAAGCAATTCATTCGTCCTAGTTCTTCACCTTAGGGAGCACCCGTGATATTCGTTGAAAAGAAAGATGGTACACAGAAGATGTGTGTTTATTATAGAGCTTTGAATGTGGTTACCATCAAGAACAAGTATCCGTTGCCTCGTATAGAAGTCCTGTTTGATCAGTTGAATGGAGCCAAAGTATTCTCTAAGATTGACTTGAGGTCTGGATATCATCAGCTCAGGATACAAACCTCCGATATTATCAAGATAGCTTTCACTACAAGATACGGGCTTTATGAATACATAGTAATGTCATTTGAGTTGACTAATGCTCCAGCTTACTTTATATATCTAATGAATAAAGTGTTCATGGAGTATCTTGACAAGTTCGTGGTGGTATTCATTGAGGATATTTTGGTTTACTCCAGGAATGAGGAGGAATACGAGAAACATTTGAGGCTTGTTTTGCAGAAACTCAAAGATAATCAGTTGTATGCCAAGTTCAGCAAGTGTGAATTCTGGTTGAAAGAGGTCTTGTTCCTTGGTCATGTTATCATAGGTGGAGGTATTGCAGTGGATGCAGGAAAGGTCAGAGATGTATTGAATTGGGAACCGCCAACGATAGTGGAAGAGATCCGGAGTTTCTTAGGACTCGCGGGATATTACAGGAGATTTATAGAAGGCTTCTCTAAGATAGTGAAACCCCTTGCATCACTACTAGAGAAAGACAAGAAGTTTATATGGTCAGATGCATGTTAGAGTAGCTTTGATGAGTTGAGGAAAAGGTTGACTACCGCACCAGTATTGGCTATGCCTGATATTCACAAGAGTTTCGACATCTACTATGACACTTCTAAACAGAGTCTTGGCTGTGTATTGATGCAGGAGGGACACGTGATTGCATATGTGTCCCGTTAGTTGAGGAAACATGAGCAGAACTATCTTGCACACGACCTAGAGTTAGCAGCAGTGGTACATGCTTTGAAGATATGGAGCCACTATTTGTTGGGTCACAGATGTCAGATATACACCGATCACAAGAGTCTGAAGTACATCTTCACTCAGAATGACCTCAACCTAAGAAAACAATGATGGTTAGAGCTCATAAAGGATTATGACCTAGAGATACACTATCATCCAGGGAAGGTGAATGTGGTTGCCGATGCCTTGAGTCGCAAGAGTTATGTGAACGCGATAATGGTTAGCCAGATACCTCGGGAGTTATATAAAGAGTTTGAACAACTCAATCTTGGGTTCATTGCTCATACGGAGGGAATCACTATGGAAGTAGAGCCGACTCTCGAGCAAGAGATACGGTAGGGTCAGCTTGAGGATCCTAAGATTCAGGAGATGAAGGAGATGATAGAAATAGGCAAGGCACCTGACTTCATAGAAGGTGAACATGGAACTGTGTGGTTTCGAAAGTGGATATGTGTGCTTGATGTGGATCATCTTCGTGAGAAAATTTTGCAGGAAGCTCATGACTTAGCTTATTCTATCCACCTGGGCAGTACCAAGATGTATCTGGATTTGAAGGAGAGATATTGGTGGTATGGCATGAAGCGTGATGTTGCAACTCATGTGGCACTGTGCGATGTGTGTCAGAGGGTCAAGGCAGAACATCAGAGACCAGCCGATTTGTTACAGCCATTGAAGGTGCTAGAATGGAAATGTGAAGAAATTGGTATGGATTTCATCGTGGGATTGCCACGCACACGAGATGGTTATGATTCCATATGGGTCATAGTGCATCGTTTGACCAAAGTAGCTCACTTCATACCGATGAAGACTACCTACATAGGGGCACGATTAGCAGTGTTATATATCTCCCGAATTGTGTGCTTGCATGGGGTACCTAAGAAGATAGTGTCAGACAGAGGTACTCAGTTCACATCTCAGTTTTGGCAAAAGTTGCATGAGTCGATGGACCCGAAGTTGAATTTCAGTTCCGCTTATCATCCGCAGACTGATGGGCAGACAGAAAGGAGAAACTAGGTATTAGAGGATATGCTTAGGGTTTGTGCCCTAACATATGGAGGCAGTTGGGATAAGAGTTTGCCGTTTGCAGAGTTCTCGTACAACAACAGTTATCATGCCAGTTTGAAGATGGCACCGTTTGAGGCATTGTATGGCAGGAAGTGCAGAACTCCGTTGTACTGGAGTGAGAAAGGTGAAAGTCAGTTGTTCGGGCCTCAGATCATTAAAGAGGCCGAACGATAGGTATAGGTTGTCTGTGAGAATCTGAAAGTGGCTCAGTCAAGGTAGAAGAGTTACACAGATACTCGACAATGGGAGTTAACTTTTGAAGAAGGAGAATTTGTGTATCTGAAAGTGTCACCTATTAGAGGTTTGCGCAGATTCAAGGTCAAAGGGAAGTTGGCCCGTTCAAGATCTTGCAACGGAAAGGTGAGGTAGCTTACCAGCTAGACCTACATGTGCGATTGTCAGATGTGCACAACGTGTTCAACATATCACAGTTGAAGAAGTGTTTGAGGGTACCAAAGGAACAGTTGACACTGGAGGATTTGACTTATACGGAACACCCGGTCAAAATTTTGGACACATCGGAGAGAATCACCTGTAGCAAGAGGATACAGATGTGTAAGGTTCAGTGGAGTCACCATGCAGAGGATGACGCTGTTTGGGAATGAGAGGACAAGTTACAGGCAGAATTTCCTCAGCTCTTTGCTAGCCCAGCCGAATCTCGAGGACGAGATTCCTTTTAAGGGGGGTAGGTTGTGTAGGGGTATTGTTGCCGGCGGGGGACTAGATGAAGACCCGACGGAGGAGTGCCGGCTGGAGACTGGTGCGGAGGAGGGCCAGCGTGATGAAGGACTGGTGTGGAGGAGGATCGGCGCAGTGGAGGTCCTAGCTTGGCCGAGGGCTGGCATGGAGGCCCACGCTGAGCAGGGCCCGTGCAGTGGAGGCTCTAGCGTGGATGAGGGCTGGCACGGTGGAGGGCCGGCGTGAGGAGGACCGGCGCGGTGGAAGCCCCAGCACAGACGAGGGTTGGCCCGTGGAGGCCGGCGCCGAGCAGGGTCTGTGCGGTGGAGGCCTTGGCGTGGAGGATGGCCGGAGGGCATGGACGATCGCGGCGAGGAGGAGCGGCTGCGGAAAAGTGCTGGTGGGGAGGATGACCAGAGGGCAGTGGGGAAGCAGCGGGGCGGGAAGAACTGAGTTCGATTTAGGGCACAACCCTTTTCAACGGGGCAGAGAGGCGCCTATATACAAAATTCCAATGGTAACGGGCAACATTGAGGCCTGTGACCAATAGGTAGTCATTGGTAACGGGCGTGTAACACCCTAATTTTCAAATTAGGAACCTAAATAAATTTTGCTAATTTTCTTTTAGTATCCATAAGGTTTTTATTCCATCATTTTGATTTTAGAGCATTTACCGTGAATTAATAGTAATTTACTTAATCATAAAAAGAACTATAAGGAACTGTAGGTTTTGTGCATTTCATACTGCATTGCATTATTTTATCATTTGTCTTCCATTTGAATTTAAATTTCAAATTCAAATTCAAATGCATTTGAATGCAATTCTTTTTCTCCCTCTTTTTTCTAATTGGGCCCGGCCCACTCTCTCTTTTCTTTTTCCCTCTCTCTTTTCTTCCTTGCGGCCTAGCTCAAGCTGGCCTTTTGTCTCCTCCCGCATGGCCGAGTCCAGCGGCCCAGCTTCTCTTCCCTTCTTTCCTCCGCGCGGCCCAGTTTCTGTCAGACCCGGGGCTACGGAACTGTGTACATGACGTAGTTCAAACAGGGTTAGGAGATAAGGTTTGTCTTATCTCTTATTTATGGTTTTCTCTACTCGTATGAGAGTAGGACTAGTCGGTACAGAAGGAAATTACTCGAGTTGTACTCGAATATGATTCCTTGGCTAGTATTGGACTAGCATTCATGTAACCCTATCCTCCCGGATATATAACGGGAGGTAGGGACCCCCTCAAAACATAACATCAACACCCAAGGCAATACAAACCACCATACGGGACGTAGGTTATTATGCACCTCGTGGCCCGAGCCTGTCTAAATCTTGTGTTCCTTGCACCTTTGAGTTCCTGATCTCGTCATCCCCTCACCTAAACTTACCACCTTGGGCATACCCCCCTCGGTGGGCAGTCAGTAAAACACCGACAGTTGGCGCTCTAGGTAGGGGTGCGCATCGAAGATCCACCGGCGAACTCGATGGCATCATTCAAGTTCACCAGTCCAGTTCTCCCTGAGGGCACGACGTTCGTTTTCGGTTCATGGGTCTACATCGCAGACGGCGCGGGTCCACTCTAGAGGGCTCCAACGTACTTCAAACGGTATAATCCCTTGGCCTGTCGGGTAGCGTCCCGATAAACCACCGATACAGGATCAAATAAGGTTACCCCACACGAAGGTGAGTCCAGAGATACAGTCACCATCATATTTTACATCACAGGGAAATTACTTTACAAGGGTTTCTAAAAGTAGTACAAAGTTCCACACTTAGTAAAGTTATTACAAAGTTTGCAGAAATAGCAAAGGTTCCAAACTAAGAGTCATTATTACAAACCAGTTTTAAAGTTCAAGTTCGAGCAGCGGAATTCAAAGTACGATAACTATATACGTCGCCAGTAAGGATGTCATGCTGAGCCATGGCATAACATCACTCGTTATGATCGGGGTTGGCCGGGGACGGATCCCACTCCACGGACCAACCATCAGGCAAAGCATAAGGCCAAGGCATGGGGTAAGTAGGGTCTTCAGAGACATTACCTGAAACAAAATCATATAGCAAGGCTGAGTACTCTAATACTCAGCAAGGCTTACCCGGAATTAGGGTATACTTAGCCCATAACTAGACCATGAAGGCTTTACTAGGGTTTTGGGTTTTGTTTCAGCTGAAAAGCAACAAAGAGTAGGTCCTTATTTTCATTTTTAGCTTTCAGATTCTAGTTCCTTTAACCATTCTAAGTAAGCACCTATAACTACTCAAGCAAGGTAGAGTCTCTTTAAATCATACATCAGTATTACTCCTCGTAAGGTTTCCCTTGTTACTCTATGTGGCAAAAGAGTTAAGCAGTCTCAAACTTCGTGAGAAACGGACGATTCTGAATCGAATTTCAACCCTTGCAAGGTAAACCTAACTCACACGCTTGGAACACCAACAGGTCGTTCCGAAGCAACCGTTTGCCTCTCATTCCGGGTCATGGAACAAAGCCACCACAAGCGACTGTTGGACCATACGCACATCCAATGTGCAGGACATACGTCTGTAGCGCGACTACATGATCGTATTCCCGTCTGCTCTGCAGAACGTACTCCCACAGTCGGTGCGTGTAAACATAAAATAAAAATCGAATGGTGGGGGACGAGTCCACTTGCCGGGCCGATTGGTTACTAGGCTTACCGCTTACCATATTTCACGGCATGTGGCTAGTACTTTCAAACGCTTAACTGCTACTACCACACACTGCGACCTTAACCAAATTCATCAACACAGACGGGGTATCATTTCATTCCAAGATACTGCACATAACCCCGTCCGTCATCCTTATAGTGATTGCAGTATGTAAGCAACCAATTCCTATATCGCGCGAGTGATAGGAAATCACTCGACTTCTACCGGTCTTATTAGCATAGCACTAGTCGGACTCAGTTTCCAACATTCCGTACATTGGTTCCTAGGGAGATGCATCTATGGTTTCCAGACAACTCCTAAGAACTTAATGCACAATTATATATATATAAAGGTAAATTGTAGTGTAAATAAGATACTGTGTTTATGTCCGGGGCTTGCCTTCACTGGCGGGGCTGGGATCAGAGATATTAATAAATTCTGCCGAACTCGGGTTCGGGGCTTCAGTTAATTCTCCAACGATGTTCCCGGCGTCTTCAGAGACTTCCACTTTGGGTTCTGGGAGGATCTGATAGTCACCGTTGACGAGAAACGTCGAGTCTATATGTGATCAAAATGATGCAGTTTAGGAAATGCATAAATTGATATTCTACTTCACGATAAAGTTGAAATCCAAGGAACACATCATTACATAATAGTAAACAACACAGTTGCCCCTTCTTGGGCAGTCATTTATCGGGTATTAATTAAACTACTTAGCTACATTAAACAGTAGGGTCATCTACCCAAACATTTAGCTAACTACCCTAAGTAGCATGGTTTATTATTTTAGAAAATTACATGAATCACCCTTAATAAGTTTTATTTATTTGACTAGTTAATTATCTCTAATAACCCTAAGTTATTATTTAATATGGATCTACTAATCAAGTTCTATTTATTTTAGATATTTTATACCTGATCATGGGTTGAAAACTTATGGGTAGGCTACACTACTCTAGAACAATACTTCAAAATATTTTCTTAATTTTTCATGAATAAAAACTAGCATAAAAGAATTATCTTTAGAAATAAACCATAAATTCATAACTTGGGGGATGACCTACTATTAATCCTATTATTTTTACCATGGATTACACATTCAAAAAGGAAGTTATGGTATAAATTTCAATTACCAAAACTAACAGAAACATCCTTAACTAAAAATTTAAGCATTTCATCAACATATAAACAATCTAAGTAAATGAGCAATAAAGAACTCGAGATTTTTACACAGACCTATACATAGCACACACAATCTAAGTGCGAATTTTCAGCTATAACACATGCCTGTAACATAAGATACAATAAAAGTACTCATTTCCTAGTATTTAATTTAAATCAGAAAATATACACATAGAGCTTAGACTTACTATACAAAAGTAGTGGAATTTAACTTAAGGATTCCAACAAAACTAGTTTGGCATTTTTCTGAAATTTCTACAATTTTCTATGAATTTTTGAAGTTCACAGCTTTTGAATTCGGGGGGGGGGGGGTGGGGGGCTCTAGAAATTTACAAGGACACCCTTAGAACTTTTGAAATCTTTACAGGGATGCCCTTGGCTCGTCGGGGAAGAAGGCAGTGAGGTTGCCGG
Source organism: Panicum hallii (assembly GCF_002211085.1). NCBI lineage: Eukaryota > Viridiplantae > Streptophyta > Magnoliopsida > Poales > Poaceae > Panicum > Panicum hallii. The sequence goes on along the minus strand of NC_038045.1, from coordinate 27,078,163 downwards.
CCAAATTTCGACGAGGGGACGGTGAGGGGTTGAAGGAGAAGTAGTCAGCGAGCACTAGGAGGTCAAGGTGCACCTGCTAGAGGTCTTGGGAAGGGGAGGGGATGACCGGAGGGGGCTTTCCCACAATGGCCGAGGCGGCGGCGGAGGGGCGCTCATCGGCGAGGAGGTTCCCGGTGAGGAGGAGGGCGAAGCTTGGGCTCAACAGCTGCAGGAGGATGAGGGGAAGCTATTGGAGTAGTTGAATTGGGCGGAGGAGGGGCGGAGGTATAAGCTCGACGGCGGCAGAAGCTTACCGACGAAGGGGAGAACGGCGGCGAGGTAGCTCCGGTGGAGGTCCGGCCTCGGTAAGTGGCTGGTGAGCATCAGTGGGGTACGAGGAAGCTTCCTAGGGGTTGGGGTGGGCAATGGAAGGCTCGAGGTGGGGGCTCCGCGGCGAACAAGAGGGCGCCGGAGTTGGAGGAGATGGCGGCGGTGGTGCTCGGTGTGGCAGAACCAACCTGAATTATACCGGCTCAAGTATGCGAGTCCACTCTAGAGGGCTCCTACATACTTCAAACGGTATAATCCCTTGGCCTGTTGGGTAGCGTCCCGATAAACCACCGATACAGGATCAAATAAGGTTACCTCACACGAAGGTGAGTCTAGAGATACCGTCACCATCATATTTTAAATCATAGAGAATTACATTACAAGAGTTTCCAAAAGTAGTACGAAGTTCCAAATTAGAAAAGTTATTACAAACTGTTAAAGTCATGGTTTTTGGTAGCGGAAAACATACGCGACGATTTACACACGTCATCAAGACGGATGTCATGCTAAGCCCGGGCACGACATCACTCGGTGTCATCAGTGTTGGCCGGGGACGGATCCCACTCCACGGACCAACCATCTGGAAGAGCACAGGGCCAAGATAGGGAAAGAGTAGGGTCTTCAAAGATAATACCTGAAAAATATATAACTAGCAAGGCTGACTATACTAATACTCAGCAAGGCTTACCCGGGATTGGGTATACTTTAGCCCATAACTAGACTCATGAAGGCATTATAAAGGTTCTAGGTTTATTTTCAGCTGAAAAGCAATAAAGAGTATGATCTACTTTCAAATTTTAGCTTTCAAATTCTAGTTGATTATTCATGCTAGGTTAGCACCTACACTAAGCAAGCAAGGTAGAGATTATCATCCATCAAGATTGTTCCACCATTAGTTACACATCTTACTCTATGTGGTAAAAGGGATAAGCAGTCTCAATCTCTGCGAGAAACGGACGATTCTGGATTGAATTTCAACCTTGCAAGGTAAACCTAACACACACGCTTGGAACATCCAAGGATCGTTCCGAAGCAACCGTTTCCCTCATATTCCGGGTTATGGATCAGGGCCACCACAAGCGACTACAGGACCGTACGCACACCAATTGTGCAGGACATACGTCTGTAGCGCGACTACATGATCCCGTATTCCTGTCTGCCTTGCAGAACGTACTCCCACACGTCAGTGCGTGTGAACATAAAATAAAGGTCGAGTTGTGGAGACATGTCCATTTGCTGGGCCATTCAGGTACTAGGCTTACTGCTTACCATATTTCCCGCATGTGGCTAGTACTTTCAAACGCTTAGCCACCACTACCACACAATTCGACCTTATCAACTTTTATCAACACAGACAGGGCAAACTTCCAGGTCATGTTGTTGTACATGACCCCGTCCATGATCCTTATAGTGATTGCAAGATAGTAAAAATTCAACTCCTATATCGCGCGAGTGACAGGAAATCACTCGACTTCTACCGGTCCTATTAGCAGAGCATCTAGCCGATATGGACTCACGTGCAATACATTGGTTCCTAGGATCAATGCATCTAGGGTTCCATTTCAACTTCTAGACTTAATGCAAGATATAATAGTATAATAATGAAATTGTAGTAACTTGAAATACTGGGGTATGCATCGGAGCTTGCCTTTACTGGTGGGTCTGGAGTCAAGGATGTTAGTATTATTATCCTCCGAACTTTGGTTCAGGGCTTCCGATAATCCCTTGGTGACGTTCCCTTGGTCTTCAGAAATATCCTCTGCAGACTCCTTGGAGATCTCATAGGTACCGTATGCGGAAGTAGTCGTATCTACATGCAATGCAACATTATATTTAAAATGTGCACATAAAACTACTATGTGCAGCCGATGTAGGATAGAACAAAAAGAATTGTATCGGCAGTAGCCGATATTAGAAAGATAACAACCGTATCAGCTAACCAGCCGATGGTAGAAGCATATCAAAAGAAATGCATGGGCTGACAGCTGTTACACAGAAACATTATAGACTCAAAGGAACGGATGCTTAGCGGTTGAGCTGATAGCCGACTCTAAAGCATAGTTGTAGAGATGGATTAGCTAAGCTGCAGATACACACGAATTAACAAGGATCCCTATACGAAAAGGGCCTTAAGGAGACTGCAATCAAGACAAGGATAACGTCTTGATGGCAGGGGCATGAGCACTCATGTGAAAGGATTAACCAAATATCACACATCTCTACTTGAGACATACATCCTATGATTTACCTTTCAGCTACAACACATGCTTATCACATAAGGTACAAATAAAGTATTCATTTCCTAATATTTAACCTAGACCACAAATCAAAGACTTTCAGCTCAGGATCACAACATAAAACTTGTAGATTTTGACCTAAGTATTCAAACAAAACTGATTTTTTATTTTTATGAACTTCTTACGAATTTCTATGGAATATAGAAACTCACTGATTTGAAATAAAGAGGGTTCTGGAAATTCTAGAGAGAACACCCTAGAACCTTCTAAATCGAAGCAATTAAGTCCTTGATCGGGGAAAACAGAGGATAGAAAGTAGATGACGATGTTCCGGCAAAGGGGTCGCCGGCATTAGGAAGATTCAGTGGGTCAGGGCAAACCTTGGGGTAGCTTTGGTTGTGGAGGAGAACGGTTGGAAAGTGAATTCCCGTGATGAACAAGATCGGCAGTGAAAAGTGTTCGACGGTGGCAAGGTTCCGTGGGTGACGAAGAAGCTTGCTAGGGGATTGTAGTGGGTGGAGAATGGCCGGAGGGGTATTCCTCACGGTGACCTGTGGTGGCGGTAGTTGGCTTTGCCACGGCAATGATGTTCTGGCATACAGGGATCGAAGAGGCTTGATGGGGGTCCAGGAGCTTCCTCGAGGTGTTGTGGTCTTGCTCGGGCGATTGACGAGCGGTAGGAGCTGCTGGATGTCGTGGATTTTTGGGAGAAGCCGATAGGGCCGGATTGGTTCGCTATGCCGACTCCTCCGCGAACCTCAGGGTCCTCCTGTTCACGGGCTAAGCCTCCTCTGCTCATGCGCGTGTGCTGCAGAAACACGGTCAGCACACCTGCGCAGCCTCCTGCAGGATCGCCGTGCCTGGTCGCATCTCCGGTGCGCCGCTCCCGCTCTGCTCTCACACCACTAGCCCTTAATCTGCTCGCGCGTGGCCTGTTGCCTTGCACGTGCACTCGCCTGCGGAATCGAGCCGGTCGCCGGCAGAACACTCCCGCTCGCATCCGCGGACGCACCAGTCCAATTCCGCCCGGACCTCCGCCTTCGCTTCGCCGTGCCACACTCGTCCCCTCTGCCTCCGCGAGGGCCATGGTCTGCTCGCACCTGGCCACCTCCAAATCCTCCACGAGCAGTTCGTAGTGCCGCCTGATCTCGTCCGCTGCTTTCTCCTCAACGGCTTCCGACATCCTCCACGCGCGGTCCCACTGCTCCCGTGCTGATCCACCTGCAGCCGCCACACTGCAGCTCCTCCCGCACCGCGCGCGACCTTCCTGCACACCAACTCGGTCGCGGCCTGAGCTCGCCCAGCGGGAACACTGCCATGCGCTGCACGTCGCCGCCCTGCACGTCGTCGCTCTGCACGTCGTTGCCCTGCACAGCTCCTCCTCCTTCTCCTGTTGCCGGACCCGCGCTTGCTCTGGCCTTGCCACGCCTCAGTGCCATCCGTGTACGCCTGTGCCCCGTGCATCCTTGGCTCGCGCCGCCCATGTGCCGCAGCCACCCTTCTTCTGCTTGCACGCTGCCACGCTCGCCCGCAGCTCGACCTGCGCCTGCGTGGCATCGCTCGCTCGGGCCGCCTGTTCCAGTGCCGCCAGCTTCCGCGCGCCCCGCATCCGCGTGCTCCGCTAGCTCCCGCGTGCCCCGCTCCAGCGCGCTCCTGCGCTGCCCGCGTTGCCTGCGCCCGCGCCAGCGCTCTAGCGCCGCTCGAGCGCTCGCTCCAGCTCGGCGCCGCCCGAGCCGTCACTCCGCGGCTCCGCCTGCGCCGCCTGGAGCCGCGCCGAGCCACCCTGCGCACGCAAGAGCCGTGCCGCTCTTCTTCCGCTTGCGCCGCCGGTCCTGAAGCCGAGCAGAGGGAGGGAGGCACGGAGAAGCTCCCAGATAGAGCCGCCGCCGGTGGGGGAAAAAGAAAGCGCCAGAGAGAAGAGAAACAGAGGAGAAGGAGAAAAGGGATGTCCCAAGGACTTGTGCGTAAATTTAGAAAATACAGGGACCTCTCTGTAAAGTCAAATTTCTCATTAATCTAAAACCCTAATGAGGAAATGCCCAAAACAAAAGTTGGAGAGTTTTTCAAACTCTACAACATTACTTTAGGGCTCAAGTTCAAAAACTCAAAACTTATATCTTTACACGTTAAATTTTGAACAAAGGTTGGATTTGAATTACTTTTGTCCTAAAGAGTGTAACTTTATAACATTTAGGACCTAAATGCATGCATTTATGACACGTCATGATGAGGGGATAAACACGTCATAATGATTGGATAGACATGTCATGATGGCTTGCACCTTTTGCAGTTTAGCCCTGAGTAACTTTGAGAGTTACTTTTGTAATTCAAATACTTGCATAAAAGGACTTGTACTTTTATAAAATTACATAAACATCCTTATTTTGAAATTACCTCCCATCCAAAAATATTTTGCAAAAACAACCCTAGGTTTTTTTGTAATTATAAAAATACCCTTTTATGTGCATTTAAATTTTCAAAAGCTTCACATAAACACACACAAGCTTTACACTAACAAGCACATACTTCACACTAACAAATTATGCCTAGCTTACAAGTACATGAACTGTCACAGCCTTCCCCCCCTAAAAAGAATCTCGTCCCGAGATTCAGGACAAAAGACTCTTAATGGAAGAGAAGCAAATCACCCATTAGAAGCGGTAGGAAGCAATTACACCAGAGAAACTTGATGTGATGATAAAAGCCGTTGAAGTATAGCGAGATGAGTATAACGAAAGCATGGATAGATTGTACATGAATGAGTATGACGAGAGAAGAAAGAGAAAGGTGATCAAGTTCTCATAGAGCTAAGATGACAACATGAGGACGATAAATGTCGGTGAAATTCATCACAAAACTTATGGATAGTAAGTGAGGATAGTATGAGAGATTGATTTACAAGTGATGTTTGAAACATTCCTGGTTAGAGTTTATTACCTGAATGATTTGGATGATGTTGATTGCAAAACATGCCTATTTATACCGATGTAATCAAGGGATAATGACAAAATGCTCCAACTCAGAGTGCAATGCTCGATATATAACCATGAACGTGATGCACTGTTGTAATGTATGATTACTATGATGGTACAACATGAGGATGGAGAATTCCATGCACGATCGAAATGGTGCACATGACACAATGCAATTACCATGATGCTGGCCAAATGAGGCATACAATTTGATGCAGGGATGACGATGCTTGCAATGTATGCACATAAGAAATGCATAAAGTATGATGCATATTGTCACGAGTTAATGACGCACATGACTCGCACCCTGCAACCGTTCTCTCGTAACTAACACCTGGGTAGTTCTATATCCTTGAGCGAGGATCAACAGTTAGGACACTAGTAAGGTTGCATAGAAAGAGATTGCAGTGAGTTACGTCACATATACCTAGGCACCAGTGCGCTCCTAATGGCTCAATCATATGGCTGCAGCGCACATGAGGCCTTAGGTTCCGACACGGCATCATGGTCATGTGATTAAACACCACTACAAAAGAGGAATAGCAACCCTGTAGTGCCAACAGCAGCAAGATAGATTTAGGAAACCGAAGACAACCCAAAGTTGTACTGGAGGCACACCCGTTAGTTAGTCTACGGATTTTCGATGACGATGCAACACCATGCACTGACCAAAGATGGTATGTGTTATGACGCATGATTTTTGCCGGGAGAATTGTATTCAAAAGTAACTATTATCATAAATCTTTTTAATTTATCCAAAATCATCTGAGCAAAGATTGAAGGTGCAACTTTCAGATGTTGTAACCAGAATAGCAAATGATATAAGGTACAAGATCAAGAGAGGATAGATGAATCACTGAATGATGGATTGAAGGGCTTGCTGACAATTATCTAGGTTTAACCATCAAAGGAAAAGCTCAATATTTCTGCCGAAACAGATTCAAAGCAAGATCAAGGGTTTGATTTAGCTATCAAGCTAAGATCGGCAATAAGGCCCAAACATGACCCAACCCACTTGATTCAAGAGACCTTCTCAACTCCAGGTTAGCCTAGCAGATTACGTTGGCTCCTACAACACAAAGTCTAGGCGGGCATTCAGATACAAGCAATATATTTTAGTACAACAATGTAACAAGCAAGGCAATCAAATCAATCCAAGATGACATGATGCATGCACATTCTATCGTCCTTACAAACAAAAATAACTACCAAGTAATCTTGGTCTTACGTGGTTAATTACGGTGGCACAATATAAACACGTCTCTCCCTGTAATAGCTAGTCGATAAATCCTATTCATCTTAACCTATTTTAACCGTGGTTAGCATACCTGCAGAAAACACATTATGTATATACTGAACCTTTCATGCCAGCATCATGCCAGCATGTCATGAAAGCGTTCCCAATCATTACTGTTCACTATAGAAACAGCATCTGTACAATTACCACCGTACAGACGATGTTAACATACGTTATCGAAACAACGTATTCACGGGGGTACCGCAAAATGCGGGGGTATGAACAGCGATCGCCATACCCTGCGCCGAACCATATACTCCCAATATAATCAGCCGAAGTTGATATATTGGCAGCATCTCAAATAGGCCACTGCTTGAGAAACAGCGTTCGGTTCGCATCACCGACGGGAAGGCTAATGCCCCAGTTAGCTGAGGATCCTTACCTTCTTACCTCAGCGTCGAAGATGTCGTTACAGAATAGAAGGTTGGGTTGTGCATGAATTTATAATGCTGGTAGTGAGGGTTATATATATATATTATAGCCACCTCTATTTCCCTCATAAGCATTACCCTAGGACTTTACGTACTAAGTACAATCCTTAACGAAACCAACATGGCTTTGCCAAACATTTTGTTGGTCAAACTTTTATACTGAAAGCATTTTTAAGGTAAAATGTATCTCCAGAGTAACCGTATAGCTCTGATACCAGCTGTGGCAGAACCAACCTGAATTATACCGGCTCAAGTACGCGATGCCACTCTAGAGGGCTCCTACATACTTCAAACGGTATAATCCCTTGGCCTGTTGGGTAGCGTCCCGATAAACCACCGATACAGCATCAAATAAGGTTACCTCACACGAAGGTGAGTCTAGAGATACCGTCACCATCATATTTTAAATCATAGAGAATTACATTACAAGAGTTTCCAAAAGTAGTACGAAGTTCCAAATTAGAAAAGTTATTACAAACTGTTAAAGTCATGGTTTTTGGCAGCGGAAAACATACGCGACGATTTACACACGTCGTCAAGACGGATGTCATGCTAAGTCCGGGCACGACATCACTCGGTATCATCAGTGTTGGCCGGGGACGGATCCCACTCCACGGACCAACCATCTGGAAGAGCACAGGACCAAGATAGGGGAAGAGTAGGGTCTTCAAAGATAATACCTGAAAAACATATAACTAGCAAGGCTAATTATACTAATACTCAGCAAGGCTTACCTGGGATTGGGTATACTTTAGCCCATAACTAGACTCATGAAGGCATTATAAAGGTTCTAGGTTTATTTTTAGCTGAAAAGCAACAAAGAGTATGATCTACTTTCAAATTTTAGCTTTCAAATTCTAGTTGATTATTCATTCTAGGTTAGCACCTACACTAAGCAAGCAAGGTAGAGATTATCATCCATCAAGATTGTTCCACCATTAGTTACACTTCTTACTCTATGTGGTAAAAGGGATAAGCAGTCTTAATCTCCGCGAGAAACGGACGATTCTGGATCGAATTTCAACCTTGCAAGGTAAACCTAACACACACGCTTGGAACATCCAAGGATCGTTTCGAAGCAACCGTTTCCCTCATATTCCGGGTTATGGATCAGGGCCACCACAAGCGACTGCAGGACCGTACGCACACCAATTGTGCAAGACATACGTCTGTAGCGCGACTACATGATCCTGTATTCCTGTCTGCCTTGCAGAACATACTCCCACACGTCGGTGCGTGTGAACATAAAATAAAGGTCGAGTGGTGGAGACATGTCCATTTGCCGGGCCATTCAGGTACAAGGCTTACCGCTTACCATATTTCACGGCATGTGGCTAGTACTTTCAAACGCTTAGCCACCACTACCACACAATTCGACCTTATCAACTTTTATCAACACAGACAGGGCAAACTTCCAGGTCATGTTGTTGTACATGACCCCGTCCATGATCCTTATAGTGATTGCAAGATAGTAAAAATTCAACTCCTATATCGCGCGAGTGACAGGAAATCACTCGACTTCTACCGGTCCTATTAGCAGAGCATCTAGCCGATATGGACTCACGTGCAATACATTGGTTCCTAGGATCAATGCATCTAGGGTTCCATTTCAACTCCTAGAATTAATGCAAGATATAATAGTATAATAATGAAATTGTAGTAACTTAAAATACTGGGGTATGCATCGGGGCTTGCCTTTACTGGTGGGGCTGGAGTCAGGGATGTTAGTATTATTATCCTCCGAACTTTGGTTCGGGGCTTCCGATAATCCCTTGGTGACGTTCCCTTGGTCTTCAGAAATATCCTCCGCAGACTCCTGGGAGATCTCGTAGGTACCATATGCGGAAGTAGTTGTATCAACATGCAATGCAACATTACATTTAAAATGTGCACATAAAACTATCTTAATTCACGATAAAGTTGCAATCCAACACTCATTCAACATATCACTCATATATCAACCAAAAAGATTTGAAACTAAACTTAGACAGAGCTTTAGGTGGACGACTAATTAAAATCGGCTATTTGTTGAAGATTACAACAAAGTCGATTGGAAACAACAGGGTTCAGCTGATAGACTTAGCAAAGGAGGGAGCTATCTACACAGTTTTAGGAAATCTGCTAATTTCTGTTTGGAAGAGAAATTGGCAGGAGCGATCTCGGTATATGAGTAGAAAAGATTAGCTGATTTGGGTTCACCTGAGGTCAAATCGGCTGATATGGAGAGGAACGTTGAAGGTACAGTACTTCAAGTATAGAAAAAGGAAGGATCTTGCCGATTGGATTATCAGCATGTTTGTGGTCTATCCGATTGGTTGGTGCATTGGTCTTGGCCTTAACCGATGAGGATGCATCAGGTTTAGCCGATTGATGTGCTTTGGTTGTGCCTAACAGAGGCGTGTCTACTGTGTTAGCTTACTAATCTAGGGTTGTGTACTTTGGCCTGCATAGCCGATTGATAGGGTTTCCTAATTGATCGATGAAAGCATCGATTACTTTAGCAGAGGGGTGATTTCTAAAGCAGCTGTGTCTTAACTGAGATGTGCTTAAGTGTTATCCTAGGTAACTAGGTGTGGTTGTATCGGCTTGATTACGTCAGCACAACAATTGAGTGACGTACAGCCGATGGGGTTATCTAAACCGAACTCGCTACAAGAACCAGGTGGAACAGAACACTAATATCGGACTAGGCTGATGGGACCACAAGTGCGGAATTAGACTAAAGAGGATGTGGCTGATAGGTTTGTGCCGATGGGGATATGTTCTACAAATGTGCGGCCGATTGGAGTGTGGTTAGGGGTAGGTGACCGATAGATATATAGCTGATTTCCTAGCTGATAAATCGGCTGATAGAAGTGTGTGGATAAAGATGGGAAGACTAAGGATTGATCGGCCATACTTGACCGATATGGAAAACAACTAGAATTGGCTTGGATCGGCCGATAGCAAGAACCCTAAGATTGTGTGTGCATCTCCGATACATCAACTATGTGCAGCCGATGTAGGACAGAACAAAAAGAATTGTATCGACAGTAGCGATATTAGAAAGATAACAACCGTATCAGCTAACCAGCCGATGGTAGAAGCATATCAAAAGAAATGCATCGGCTGATAGCTGTTACACAGAAACATTATAGACTCAAAGGAACGGATGCTTAGCGGTTGAGCTGATAGCCGACGCTGAAGCATAGCTGTAGAGATGGATTAGCTAAGCAGCAGATACACACGAATTAACAAGGATCCCTATACGAAAAGGGCCTTAAGGAGACTGCAATCAAGACAAGGATAACGTCTTGATGGCAGGGGCATGAGCACTCGTGTGAAAGGATTAACCAAATATCACACATCTCTACTTGAGACATACATCCTATGATTTACCTTTCAGCTACAACACATGCTTATCACATAAGGTACAGATAAAGCATTCATTTCCTAATATTTAACCTAGACCACAAATCAAAGACTTTCAGCTCAGGATCACAACATAAAAGTTGTAGATTTTGACCTAAGGATTCAAACAAAACTGATTTTGTATTTTTATGAACTTCTTACGAATTTCTATGGAATATAGAAACTCATTGATTTGAAATAAAGAGGGTTCTGGAAATTTTACAGAGAACACCCTAGAACCTTCTAAATCGAAGCAATTAAGTCCTTGATCGGGGAAAACAGAGGATAGAAAGAAGATGACGATGTTCCGGCAAAAGGGTCGCCGGCATTAGGAAGATTCAGTGGGTCAGGGCAAACCTTGGGGTAGCTTTGGTTGTGGAGGAGAACGGTTGGAAAGTGAATTCCCGTGACGAACAAGATCGGCGGTGAAAAGTGTTCGACGGTGGCAAGGTTCCGTGGGTGACGAAGAAGCTTGCTAGGGGATTGTAGTGGGTGGAGAATGGCCGGAGGGGTATTCCTCACGGTGACCTATGGTGGCGGTAGTCGGCTTTGCCAGGCAATGATGTTCCGGCATACAGGGATTGAAGAGGCTCGATGGGGGTCCAGGAGCTTCCTCGAGGTGTTGTGGTCTTGCTCGGGCGATTAACGAGGGGTAGGAGCTGCTGGATGTCGTGGATTTTTGGGAGAAGCCGATAGGGCCGGATTGGTTCGCTATGCCGACTCCTCCGTGAACCTCAGGGTCCTCCTGTTCATGGGCTAAGCCTCCTCTACTCATGCACGTGTGCTGCAGAAACACGGTCGGCACACCCGCGTAGCCTCCTGCAGGATCGCCGCGCCTGGTTGCATCTCCGGTGCTCCGCTCCCGCTCTGCTCTCACACCACTAGCCCCTAACCTGCTCGCGCGTGGCCTGTTGCCTTGCACGTGCACTCGCCTATGGAATCGAGCCGGTCGCTGGCAAAACACTCCCGCTTGCATCCGCGGACGCACCAGTACAATTCCGCCCGGACCTCCGCCTTCGCTTCGCGAGGGCCATGGTCTGCTCGCACCTGGCCACCTCCAAATCCTCCACGAGCAGTTCGCAGTGCCGCCTGATCTCGTCCGCTGCTTTCTCCTCAACGGCCTCCAACGTCCTCCACGCGCGGTCCCGCTGCTCCCGTGCGGATCCACCTGCAGCCGCCACACTGCAGCTCCTCCCGCACCGTGCGCGACCTTCCTGCACACCAACTCGGTCGCGGCCTGAGCTCGCCCAGCGGGGACACCGCCATGCGCTGCACGTCGCCGCCCTGCACGTCGTCGCTCTGCACATCGTTGCCCTGCACAGCTCCTCCTCCTTCTCCTGTTGCCGGACCCGCGCTTGCTCTAGCCTTGCCGCGCCTCAGCGCCATCCGTGTACGCCTGTGCCGCGTGCGTCCTTGGCTCGCGCCGCCCATGTGCCGCAGCCGCCCTTCTTCTGCTTGCACGCCGCCACGCTCGCCCGCAGCTCGAGCTGCGCTTGCGTGCCATCGCTCGCTCGGGCCGCCTGTTCCAGTGCCGCCAGCATCCGCGCGCTCCGCTAGCTCCCGCACGCCCCGCTCCAGCGCGCTCCTATGCCGCCCGCGTCACCTACACCCACGCCAGTGCTCTAGCGCCGCCCGAGCGCTCGCTCCAGGTCGGCGCCGCCCGAGCCGTCGCGCCGCGGCTCCGCCTGCGCCACGCTGCGCGCCTGCGCCCTGCACCGCCTGGAGCCGCGCCGAGCCGCCTGCGCACGCCAGAGCCGAGCCGCTCTTCTTCCACTTGCGCCGCCGGTCCTGAAGCCGAGCAGAGGGAGGGAGGCAGGGAGAAGCTCCCAGATAGAGCCACTGCCGGTGGGGGAAAATGAAAGCGCCAGAGAGAAGAGAAACAGAGGAGAATGAGAAAAGGGATTTCCCAAGGACTTGTGCGTAAATTTAGAAAATATAGGGACCTCTCTGTAAAGTCAAATTTCTCATTAATCTAAAACCCTAATGAGGAAATGCCCAAAATGAAAGTTGGAGAGTTTTTCAAACTCTACAACATTACTTTTAGAGCTCAAGTTCAGAAACTCAAAACTTATATCTTTACACGTTAAATTTTGAACGAAGGTTGGATTTGAATTACTTTTGTCCTGAAGAGTGTAACTTTATAACATTTAGGACCTAAATGCAAGCATTTATGATACGTCATGATGATGGGATAGACACGTCATAATGATTGGATAGACATGTCATGATGGCTTGCACCTTTTACACTTTAGTCCTGAGTAACTTTGAGAGTTACTTTTGTAATTCAAATACTTGCATAAAAGGACTTGTACTTTTATAAAATTACATAAACATCCTTATTTTGAAATTACCTCCCATCCAAAAACATTTTGCAAAAACAACCCTAGGTTTTTCTGTAATTATAAAAATACTCTTTTTATGTGCATTTAAATTTTCAAAAGCTTCACATAAACACACACAAGCTTTACACTAACAAGCACATACTTCACACTAACAAATTATGCCTAGCTTACAAGTACATGAACTGTCACACTCGGGGTCCTAGCAAGTAAAGAGCAGGAACAAGAATGGAATGGAAAGACAGGGAACTAGTGCTGCTCTGGAACCAGAAAAGAGAGAGCGAGGGCGCGTGCACGGGCGATGCCACGGCGGCGGCGAGATGGCGGCGGCAGAGCCGTGGAACGGCGTGGCGCGCGCGCAAGAGGGCCAGGGAGGTGAAGCTAGAGTGGCGCTCGGGTTGGGGTCGACGCGTGGAGAAGCTAGGAACTGGAGGTGGCGCCGGGGAGCGGCCGAGGCTCAGCACCTGGCCGGGGAAGCGGCGCTGACACCGGCGGCAGAGGTGTAGCGGGCGAAGCAGAGGAACTGCCAGAGGAGGAAGAAGAGAGAAGGGGGTCCGAGGGGCCCCATTGGAAAAAGCAAAAACCTCAGGGACTTCACTGTAAATAGAAATTTCCCACTGATTCAAACTCTATAACTTTGCTTTAGGGCTCAAGTTCAGAAACCTAAAGTACAAAGTTTTATTTCACCATTTTGCACTCAAATTAATCTTTACATAAATCTTGTCCTAGTAGTGCAAATCTTATGAACTTTGGGGCTTATTTGCAAGCATTTAAGGCTGGTCATGATGACATTCACCTTTTTCACTTTGACCCTTGGTAATTTTTGGAAAGTTACTTTATACTTCAACTAAGTTACATAAAAGGACTTGTACTTTCATAAATTTACACAATTTCACACACACCAAACATTATTTTTATTAGTTTGCTCTATTTGACACCTAGGGTGTCACAGCAGGCGACTTTCGTCGATTCACCATCAACATCATGAAGTCGAAAACTCTTGTAGCGAGCTTTCACAGCGAGCTCAACGAGTTTGTCGACAATCTCAACGACTCGTTGATCCATGGCTCCACCAGGAAGATCGAGGAGGAGTTCGCTTCCAACGCGACTCCGCCCCGTGCTGCAACAACCACGCTCGGATCGGAGTCATTCCAATCTGAGGACTTGCGTAGCCGATCACGACTCGGGCTACACAATTCGGCCATTGAACTTCAGGAGGCCAACAAGTCCGAGTCCCTCTCCATATTGGAAAAGGACTTGGACTATTTACTCCAAATCGGAAAACCCGAAGCCACCGCACGTCGGGGGGCTGCGGGTTGCCTTGGTGACAGCTGGCGCCCACCGTAGGGTCGATCGTCGCGACCATTGGGCAAATTTGAAGGACCTCTTCATCAACATCAATCCACTCAACGTGGCAGATTGCTACTTCATACATATGCATCGACGGATCGATTCATCGAGTTCAAGATCGGATCCTTCAGCGAACGGCTACATCGACCTCGACTACTCGGCTCGACTTCACCTCGCACTGCAACGTCAATGCACCGCGGCCGCCGACCTCGATGACCCGGTTCAACTTCGGCTTGTGCCGCAATGTCCGCGTGCAGCGATGACTACTTCGACTACTTGTCTCGACTAGAAACTAGTTGAGGGTGAGCCTCACAGCAACGACTACATCAACTACTCATCTCGACTTGAAAACTAGTCGGAATCGACTCCGGCTAGTTGAGCTTCATCAACAAACCGTCGCAGCTCCATCAACGAGCTCCACGGCTTCGTCGACATTCGTCCACGAACCAAGCTAAGTGACTTATACCTTTTTTGACTTGTTCTTCACAAGATTGGCTACCTTTTTGGGTACGCCTCTCAACGGGCATGAAACCCTCGGGGGCTACACCATGATCGACTACCTATCTGTGTATATCTCTCAACGGGCATTGAAACCCTCCAAAGCTACACTTCGCCAACTACATATCCATGTACAACTCTCGATGGGCATTGAAACCCTCCAGAGCTACACTTCGCTGACTACTTATCCGTGTACGACTCTCGATGGGCATTGAAACCCTCCAGAGCTACACTTCACCGACTACTTATCCGTGTATGACTCTCGATGGGCATTGAAACCCCACAGAGCTACACTTCGCTGACTACTTATCCGTGTACATCTCTCGATGGGCATGAAACCCTCCAGAGCTACACTTCGCCGACTACTTATCCGTGTATGACTCTCGACGGGCATTGAAACCCTCCAGAGCTACACTTCATCGACTACCTTTTGCGCACTGCGCATCCTCTTTGTCGCATGACAACTACTTTATGCTCGTTGTCTCCTCTTAATGGTCGCTAATTTACTCAAGTAGCAAATGCCTTAATCCGTGAAACCTCGAGTCTCCAGTCATGACCTAAGCGACCCGTCCTGTATGAGCGAAGGCAAGAGACCTAAGCGACTTGTACATGCTATGGGCGAAGGCTAAACTGGGATCAGGTGAACGTAAAGGGTGGACTACTCGGGAGATTTAAATAGCCTAAAAAAGAGCTCGACACCGCAATTTTTACACCGAATAAATTTTGGGGTCTTCACATTATTACTGAGTACTACTTGGTATCTTCGCATTATGCTACATAATGTATACGTTGTCCTTTTTTAGATCAAGCTTCGATAACAACCCTCCAGGCAGCACGGCATGCCATCACAGTTCCGCTAGTTCCCAGGCTCAGGGGCTGGGCGATGCACACTACTCGACATGGCTCCTTCGGCTCTCTTGGCTCGTAAGCTCAGGGGCTAGACGCCACAAAACTACTCGAAGATGACTCATATGAAGACTGAGAGTGCAGAAGAAACCCTAAGTCACCGTGCAGTTAAATAAACCAGCGGGAGGCTCAATTTCACTATGCAGAAGGCGAAGAGTTTTTCTCAGGATTTCAGAGTAACACCAATGCCACGATTCTTGGATCCTTTTTCCGAACCTAAGGGTTTTGGATTCAAGGCTCGAGGGCTGCAGGATACATGTCATCAACTATTTATTTTTTGAATATATTCGAAGAGTAAGTAAGGAAGATTCAAGATTAATGTGACCCTCAACCTGATTCTCCGATTCAACCTAAGGCTCGGGGGCTACTCCATATGGAGTGCGATTTTTCAATCGCATACTATACCAAAGAAGTAATTCGGGGCATGAGCACCTCATAGCTTCGATGCAGCCAAGAAAGTACTCGAAGAAGAAGTTCAAGATGGAGCTTCAAAAGAAGCCGAAGACTACTTCGAAAGTATTCGAGAAGCCTGCAGTACTCAGCTATGAAGAGCTCGGGGGACTGTGTACATAACGTAGTTCAAACAGGGTTAGGAGATAAGGTTTGTCTTATCTCTTATTTATGTTGTTCTCTAGTCGTATGAGAGTAGGACTAGTCGGTACAGAAGGAAACTACTCGAGTTGTACTCGAGTATGATTCCTTGGCTAGTATTGGACTAGGATTCATGTAACCCTGTCCTCCCGGATATATAAGGGGGGGGGCAGGGACCCCCTCAAAACATAATATCAACACCCAAGGCAATACAAACCACCATACAAGACGTAGGGTATTACGCACCTCGCAGCCCAAACCTGTCTAAATCTTGTGTTCCTTGCACCATCGAGTTCCTGATCTCGGCATCCCCTCACCTAAACTTACCACCTTGGGCATACCCCTCGGTGGGCAGCCAATAAAACACCGACAGTTTCCCCTTCCCTAGCCTAGTCCGCCCACGCGGCCTGCTTCCTCTTCCCTTCCCCATTCTCTCGCTGACAGGTGAACCCCACCTGTTGGGGTCGTCTTCTCCCCGAGCCAGGCTTGGACTCAAGTTCGAGTCTGGCCGACACCCGGCGCCGTCCGTGCCGTGTGAACCTCGGGCCCGCATGCCAAGGCGCCTGCTGCTGCCGTATAAAACGCCTCCCCCGTGCCCTAGGTTCCGCAGAACTCGCAGCCGCCGGCTCCCACCTCACGAAGCCCTAGCTGCCGCCGCCATTGCCACTGCGCTTCGGCCGCGCTACGTGGCGCCACCCCCGCCATTGAGCAAGTGCTCCAGAAGCTCCGTGTTGCGGTGAGGATTCTCGCCAGCCGCTTCTCCCCCTCTCCCCTGCCTTCCCGTGCGCCCGATTCCACGCCGGAGCTCCGCGGTCGTGCGCCCCTCTCCGGCCCCCGCCTCGCCAACCCAAACCCTTAGATGAGTTCCCCGTAGCGCCCGCGGTCTTCCTGTGCAACCCGTGCTTAAAACCATTTTTGGCCACGTTCGGCGAGACCACGGCCGCCTACGCTCGCCGCCGGTGCCCAGCGCCGCCGCCCCGCGCCATCAACCATCCCTGGCCGTTAGATCCCGATCCAACGGTTTAGATTAGATCTAACCCTAGTCAAGTAAACCAGATACCGGTCAACCTGAGGTGATTTTGTGCTTTAGCCCCTGAGTTTCATAGAAATCAACCCGCAGTCCACAGCAGTCCAAAAGTATTCACGAATAGATCCTTTTTCTTTTGAACAGGCCCCTGTCCTTTTCTAAAATAGAACCTGCCATTTCTAGCCCTTCTGTTTTGCAATCTAAACCCTAGATGTAAGGTTTAATTATGTTGTAGCTCTCATTTTCTTTGTTCTGAGCCCTTCTAGTTTCAAATCTTCCACAAATAAGCCCCTAGAATCATGTTTTTGCCATAACTTTTTCGTTTTAACTCCGTTTTCATCGATTCTTGCACTCACGTGACCCTTGCGACATATACAGAAGCTTTATAACGTTGTTTTGCTCTGTTTATATTGTTTGGTGTACTATTTCTTATTTATTGTATTGTTTGCTTGCATGTACTTGTGTGTTACGATAGACAGTGCGCAGTTTGAGGGTCTGCAAGAGCCAAGCTTTGAAGACATTCCTGAGCAATAGTAGTTCTTTGACGAAGACAAGTGGTCCCTGATCATACTTCAGTCCCAATAACATTATAAATACACATATTTACTTTATATGCATGCATGTGTCTAGAATATGATGGATCCCAAATTAAGCACATGCCTAGTTGTCTTTGAACTTCCTTGATTAAACCTGGGTTATTATGTTTGTGATGTAGCTACGCTAGTTGCTATTATTTAGACTTTGGTTGGATAGCCTGGAAAATCATGCTACATTGGTTTACTCATGTTCTGAAATACTTTTATGGTGATAATTAAGATCATTGCATTAATTGGAACATGGAGAACCACCCAGGAAAACAGTGCAATCACAATACTACATGGCTCTGGTGTTGGCTAATTAATTAGAAATTTTAGCTTATGATAATCTTACCGAAAGGGCAAGAGGGGTTGCATCGTTGAGGGTATAGCTCGGTCTTCTTGAGGCTTTATGACATGTGGTCCTTAGTTAAGGCACTACCTCATTAGAGAGGGTTATGACCACTTTGACTTGAAACCTTAGCGAATTATCATCAGTTAGGGAATCTTTGTAAAGGACTTGTAGTGAATCCCTACCACTCACCTTGGAAGTGTTTAAGGGCCTTTCAAACCCAGGCATCAAGGGAAACACAAATTGTGGTTAAAGTGTATAACCTCTGTAGAGTGAAAACTGATATATCAGCCGTGCTCATGGTTAAGAGCGGCTTGGATACTCACATGATAATTGAACTTAAAGATGATCTAAATTGAGGTTCTTTGTTCATAATGTTGTTATCTTATCTCTTTTGTTTATTTAAGGGTTGGTATATACTTACATTTAGTTAATGCTTGCTAAATAAAACTTGATCAACTAAAAATGCTTATCGCAGTCAAATCCTGTCAGCTTATTCCTTGATTTTGGCCTTGCATGTTATATAATTTACTCCACTTGCTGAGTACCAACCATAAGTGTACTCGTGCTTGTTTTATTAAAACCAATGCTGCTCAGAACAAGATAATTGTCCGAAGTTCCCTGATGATTTTGAAGAGTACTAGGCGCATGTCTTCCAGTCATCTGCCTGTGAAGTTGAAGTCCGCTGCTAGTTATAAATATTTATTTATTCACTTAAGATTAAGACTTTTGGTCATGTAATAAAGTACTATGATACTCTTTTTTGTTATGATATTGTTTCAGATAAACACTTGTATGGTCTATCATATGTGCGGAACTTGATCCTGGCGCACATATGAGATGCATTCGGTTCCCTTTTCTAAGCCAGGTGTGACTGGGTGTCTATCATTGCCCGTTACCAATGGTGAGACATTGGTAACAGGCCACTATCATTGACCATTACCAATATCTTCTTATCTAAGCATAAATAAGCCCGACCCTCTTCCCGTCTCTCTGCTTCCCATCTCTCCTCTTCCTGTCAGCGGAAGATGGCCGGCAACTGCTCTAGGAGGAGGTTGTACGTTGCAGCCATGGCGCCGGTGCCTTGGAGTTGCGTGCACCGCCCACGCCAAGAGGATGAGGGCCAGCGGCGGTGGCTCAGAGTCTGCACGCGCAGCCCCTGCCAAGGGGGTAAGGGCCAGCAGTGAGGGCTTGGAGTTCATGCACGCCACCCCTGCCAAGGGAGTGATGGCCGGCAGCGAGGTCTCGGAGTCCTCGGCGTACAAGAAGAAGCCGTACACACGAGCAGTTGGCATGGTGATCTACTCCGGTGACGCGTGCAAAGGAGAGGCTGGATTTTCCTTGGCCGCTTGGAGGAAGATGGAGATGATTGAAATCATCAACTCCGGTGACGAATGCGGTGACTCCGGCCACTGTGGCAATGACTCCGGCCACTCCGGCGACTGTGGCCATGACTCCGGCCACTCCGGCGACGACGAGTCCGACCGCTCCGGCGAGTACACCTGCCCTTGCAGTGAATGCCCCGGCCACTCCGGTGACGACTCCAGGGATCACAAGGCTGAGGTTCTTATTTCTTGTTTGTTCTTATGCTTTGTGAAACAATGTCCTGGTGCATGTGCTAGTAATTTGAGAATACCGAATATAGTGAAAGATCACAATTAGAGCATTTTTCATGAAAATTCTACTAGTAATATAGTTTTAGTAGATAGATATTGTGCTATAGCTGCATAGATATAGTGTGGGTAGGGAATTAGAGGTG
This sequence comes from Panicum hallii, assembly GCF_002211085.1. NCBI lineage: Eukaryota > Viridiplantae > Streptophyta > Magnoliopsida > Poales > Poaceae > Panicum > Panicum hallii. The sequence goes on along the minus strand of NC_038045.1, from coordinate 27,058,130 downwards.
AATAGCAATATGGTTTGATGTGACCGCCGCTACCTTTCATGAGTCATGAAATGTAACAATATGATTTCTTGGCTGTTCTTATGCTTTCATGAATGATATTGCTTCTAATTAACTTGCTTAATTAATTATGCCTTTTTTTAGGCACATGTTAACACTGCCTTTGCCGGTCCCAAGCCCGCGATGAGAAAATGTGGAGGGTTGTGTTAGGTTTGGCGAACCAGCGTAAAAAAATCAGCCACTCTAATGGAAATGAAACCCATAAGAAATTCGTTGGGGCATAACCCTCTTAGCGACGCGCTACATCGGAACTCGGGTGTGGTGTTAAATGGGCAAGGGCCGGGTCGTCATCCCCTCAGGGGCATGTCGTATCGTGATCCGGGTACGATGATAAGTGAGCAAGGGTCGGGTCGTCGCAGCCTCTATGGCGCGCTACATCTACGCCCAGGTGTAGTGAAAAATGAGCAAGGATCTTCGCATTTCTCCCGACGGGTGCGAAGGGTAAGGAAGCTAGCCGAGCCAACTAGGATTTGTCTAGATAGTTGGAACGTAGGGTCTCTAACAGGTAAGTTAAGAGAACTAGCCGATGTAGCAATTAGGAGGCGTGTAAATATTCTATGCGTGCAGGAGACTAAATGGAAGGGCCAGAAGGCGAAGGAGGTGGAGGGTTCTGGCTTCAAGCTTTGGTACACGGGGACAACTTCGGGTAGGAATGGTGTACGCATCTTGATCGATAAGAGCCTTAAGGATGGAGTTGTAGATGTTAAGAGGCAAGGCGACCGGATTATCCTACTGCGGTTGGTCATTGGAGATTTGGTTCTGAATGTGCTCAGTGCCTATGCCCCTCAGGTAGGTCTTAGTGAGAGCTCCAAGAGTCAATTTTGGCAAGACCTTGATAGTATGGTTAGTACCGTGCCTATCAGTGAGAAGCTCTTCATAGGAGGAGACCTCAATGGCCATGTGGGTGCGACTAATGTAGGATATAAGCGAGTACACGGGGATTTCGGATATGGTAGTAGGAACGAGGGGGGAGGATGTTTTGAATTTTGTGTTGGCCTACGACCTGCTGTTAGCGAATACCCTCTTTAGAAAGAGGGAGTCCCATCTAATGACCTTCCGTAGTGGATAATACTCGAGCCAAATCAACTTTATCCTTGCTAGGAGAGAGGATAGACGTGCCTGCTTAGATTCTAAGGTGATACCTGGGGAGTGTGTTGTCCCCCAACACAAGCTTGTGGTGGTGGATTTTTGTTTTCGGGTACGTGCCCACCGGGACAAATGTGCCAAGATTGTGAGAACGAAGTGGTGGAAGCTTAGAGGGGAAGAGGCACAAACGTTTAAGGAGAGGATGCTAGGCGAGGGGCCTTGGGAAGAAGGAGCAGATGTAGATGATATGTGGCTAAAGATGGCGACATTTGTTCAGAAGGTGGCCTCAGAAGTGTTTGGTGTGAGTAGGGGTGGCAAGCAGGAAGTGAAAGAGACTTGGTGGTGGAATGACGAGGTGCAAAGGGCTATTAAGGAGAAGAAGGAGTGTTTCAAACGCCTTCACCTCGACAAGAGCGCAACCAACATCGAGGGCTATAGATTAGCGAAGAGGTCTGCAAAGCGAGCTGTAAGTGTAGCGAAAGGTCAGGCTTTTGATGACCTTTATCAACGGCTAGGTACGAAGGAAGGAGAGAAGGACATTTATAGGATCGCTAGGACCCGCGAGAGGAAGACAAGGGACATAAACCAAATCAAATGCATCAAGGATGGGATAGATCGACTTCTGGTGAAGGATGAGGAGATCAAGGACAGATGGCGAGAATACTTCGACAAGTTGTTTAATGGGGAAAATGAGGGTCCTACCTTCGAGTTGGATGACTCATTTGATGATACCAATAGACGCTTTGTGAGGAGGATTCAGGAGGCAGAGATCGGGGAGGCTTTGAAGAGGATGAAGGGAGGTAAAGCGATGGGTCCTGATGGCATCCCCATTGAGGTGTGGAGATGCCTGGGCGAGAGGCGGTAGTATGGTTAACTAAGCTTTTTAACCTAATTTTCCGGTCAAACAAGATGCCGGAGGGAGGAATGGAGGAGAAGTATATTAGTACCAATCTTCAAGAACAAGGGAGATGTTCAAAGTTGTACTAACTACCGGGGGATTAAGCTGATGAGCCATACGATGAAGCTTTGGGAGAGGGTTATTGAGCATCGCCTAAGAAGATTGACAAGGGTGACCCAAAACCAGTTTGGGTTCATGCCTGGGAGGTCGACCATGGAGGCGATTTTCTTAGTACGACAGTTGATGGGGAGATATAGAGAGGAGAAGGACTTACACATGGTCTTTATTTACCTAGAGAAGGCGTATGACAAAGTACCGAGAGATGTCATGTGGTGGGCCTTGGAAAAACACAAAGTCCCAACTAAGTATATTACCCTCATCAAGGATATGTACAAGGATGCGATGACTTGTGTTTGAACATGTGATGGCGATACCAGTGACTTTCCAATTAAAATAGGACTACATCAGGGGTCAGCATTAAGCCCTTATCTATTTGCTTTGGTGATGGATGAGGTCACAAGGGACATACAGGGTGATATCCCTTGGTGTATGCTCTTTGCTGATGATGTGGTGCTAGTTGACGAGATTAGGGCAGGGGTTAATATGAAGTTAGAGCTGAGGAGACATACGTTAGAGTCAAGGGGGTTCAGACTGAGTAGGACCAAGACCGAGTATATGATGTGCAACTTTAGCCCGACTAGGCATGAGGATGGGGACGTTAGCCTCGAAGGTCAAGTGGTGGCCAAGAAGGATACTTTTCGGTATCTAGGATCAATGCTTCAGAAAGATGGAGACATTGATGAAGATGTTAGGCATAGAATTTCAGCCGGTTGGTTGAAGTGGCGACAGGCTTCTGGCGTCCTCTGTGACAAGATGGTGCCACAGAGGCTAAAAGGTAAGTTCTATAGGACGGCGATTCGCTCGACGATGCTATACAGTGCTGAATGTTGGCCTACAAAAAGGTGACATGTCCAGCAACTGAGTGTAGCAGAGATGCGTATGCTGCGTTGGTTCTGCGAGCATACAAGAAGGGATAGAGTCCGGAACAAAGAGATTCGAGATAGGGTCGGGGTGGCACCTATCGAGGAGAAGTTGATTCAACATCGGTTGAGATGGTTTGGACATGTACAACGGAGGTCTCCTGAGGCACCGGTGCGTAGTAGAGTTTTAAAGCGAGGCGATAATGTAAAGAGAGGTAGAGGTAGACCTAGACTAACTTGGGACGAGACGGTTAAGAGAGACCTTAAGGAGTGGAATATCGCTAAGGAATTAGCTATGGATAGGAGCGCTTGGAGATTAGCAATTAACGTACCTGAACCGTGACCTTTGTTACTTTTTGTTTAACCCCTAACTCTTCCTTTGTCTTGTGCCCTTTTTGTGTTTCTTATTCTTGTTTTCTACGGGTTTCATCTCTAGCCTACCCCAACTTGCTTGGGACAAAAGGCTAAGTTGTTGTTGTTGTTGTTTTAGGCACATGTTGTAATTGAGGATGACATCGACAACATATGGATCGCAATCAACAAGCGAGAGAAGATCCAATACAAGAATGTTTACAAGAATATGTTGGTTTCAAATGAAGTGGAAAAATTAAAATCAAAGGTGAAAGCACTTATGTTAGACCCGGGTGCACGGGACTACACACGTGGCATACTTCTTCTAGGATATGGGATGAGATATGGCCCACTCCCTACATCTGTTGTAACTACTTGTAATGCAGTAGGATTACTCGTAGAGTAGTTAGACTAGGCGGACATGGTAGGAAACTACCCAAGAAGTACTCGAGTAGGACTCCTGAGCTTGTACCCGACTAGGACTTCCATGTAAATCTGTCCCCCCAGACTATATAAGGGCGGACAGGGACCCCCTCGGGGATAATCATCAAAGGCAATACAAACCACACATGACCTAGGGTATTATGATCTCCGCGGCCCAAACCTATCTAAACCTTGTGTTCCTTGCACCTTCGAGTTTCTGATCTCGGCGACACCCTACCTACAAACTCACCACCTCGGGGGTATCCCTCGGAGGGCGTAGCGGTAAAACACCGACAGCTGACGTGCTAGGTAGGGGAGTTCATCAAGCATCCACCAGAGAATTCGATGGCATCTTTCAACTTCACCAGCGCTGTGCTCGACGAGGGCACAACCTTCATCTTCGGCTCCTGGATCTGCGTCACCAATGGTTTGGGTGGCTTCAACAGCCACCTAGCCAACTCCAAAGAGTCGGAGGCCTCTCCATCAACTCAAAGCAGCAATCTGGACGACTTCATTGATAATCTCGATGATATGCTGCTTCCCGATCTGGCCCAACAGATCAAAAAGATGTTCGTTTTCAACGCGACTTCCACTCGTGACGCACTAGATCTATTCAGGTCGGATTCAAACCGATCTGAAAAGGCCTCAAGATCCAAATCCCTCTCCGATTTGGAGAAGGATTTGGATCTACTGCTCAAGACCAAGGACATGGGCTCCACCGCATGCTGGGTGGCCCCCGTTTGTGACTTCCACTCAGACTCTGACGAAGAGTACTCCTCTCACAGTACTACACATTCAAGGTGGTTCGAAAAAGGACTCGGAGATGAGGGAGTCACCGCTTGTCGGGCGGCCCCCGTCCTTGAAAACCAATCACAGCCCGACGGCTACATCGAATCGCTTTCGGGCAGCCATCTAGGTTTAACCATCACATCGAAGCAGCAAGGACGCTTCATGTATTGGAAGGGCTTTGAGCCCTCCGAACTACTCGATTACGACTCCCGCCTTGTGGCCTTCATGTAGGAACTACTCTTCTAGGAGGGTATACCTCTTTCTCCCATTGCGGAAGAAAGAGAAAGTAGCACAGAGCTACTCGACCACATCCTCAGGACTAACTACTCGCTGGATCGTCAAGTTTGCATGGCTTCCCTTCACAACGCGGAGGAAGACGAGCTGGACCCCCCGTACGCCAACGAATAACTTTCAGACGTCTCAGCCGATGAGCCCACAGCTGACGCCCCCCAAGATGAAGATGAGGAGCACCGCAGGATCCAGCGGGCATAGAACTCCAAGCGCGCTCAACGCAGGCGCAACGCGCAGAATCGCACCCTCGTACCAAGGGATCTTAACAATGCTTTTGCAGTAGTCACGGATCGCGAGTACCGTACGCCGATTGGCACCATCGCAGAAGCAGCACTCATAGCTCAACAAGTTCCATCCAATCCTTAGATATAAAGGCTGCAGTACTTGACCCAGCGCGCGCTCGTGAAACTCGATGGCAACATCCAGTGGCTTCCACTCGAAATCAGCCCTCGAGGTCTGAGCCCCATGGTGACACCCCGTTGGTCTGTTGCACCCCCGGAGGAGGCCACGGGAGTCGGAGGAACGACAACCGCCAGCGCAACGAGGGCCACCCATCCGCGCGTGGCAACAATGAACAAGAAGTACAACAACCCCCTCGCAATCAGCGTGGGGCAAGGCATCACGTCCAAGATCCAGTCAAGGCCAACCTCCACGACGCTCCCACGATCGACCTCAGGCAAAAGATCAATGAAGGCCGTGATGCGCGTCTTGTCATTAAAGCGAGGAGAAGGGACCGTATCGGCAGGCACCACGACAACGACGACAGCGACCGTTTCCCCACCTTCACCACCAACATCACCAACAAGTCCTATCCAAAGGACTTCAAACCAGTCGAAATACCCAAGTACGACCATAAGCAGGACCCCCATGTCAGACCCGGGGCCATGGGGCTATGTACATAGCGTAGTCTAAGAGATTAAGTCCGTCTTATCTCTTATTTATCTTGTTTATCTCTTATTTATCCCGTTTAAATAGGAGATAGAGCTAACCGATGCCGAGGGAATCTACTCGAGATATGTTCTGGTACGATTCCTCAGCTGGTGTTGGTTAGTATCTTTGTAACCCTGGCCTCTCGGATATATAAGGGAGATCAGGGACCCCTCTCAAAACACGATCTCTAGGTCATTCTACACCAAAGGCAATAAAAACCACCATACAAGACGTAGGGTGTTACGCATCTTGCGGCCCAAACCTGTCTAAGCTTTGTGTTCCTTGCACCTTCGAGTTCCTGATCTCGGCGTCTCCTCACCCAAAACTTACCACCTTGGGTATATCCCTCGGTGGGCAGCCGATTAAACACCGACAGTTGGCGCGCCAGGTAGGGGAGCGCGTCGAAGATCCACCGGCGAGCTCGATGGCATCTTTCAAATTCATCAGGTCAGTTCCCTCCCAGGGTACGACATTCATTTTTGGCTCGTGGGTCTGCATCGTAGATGGTGTGGGCAATTTTCAGCGATTCCTCGTCGACATGAGGCCAAAGACCTCCGCTGCGGATTCCCGCAGCGACCTCGACAAGTTCGTCGACGGGCTCGACAACTTGCCGCTCCATGCTTCTGCCGCAAGGATCGAGATGGAGTCTGCTCCAAGCTCGACTTCTTTCAGTACTGCGGCAACTTCCCCTGGTTTGGACTCGTTCCAATCTAGGGATCTACGTAGCCGATCCCAACTCGGTTTATGCAAGCCGGCCACTGATCTTCAGGAGGCCAACATCTCTGGGTCCCTCTCCATGTTAGAGAAGGACCTGGACTTTCTGCTCCAGGATGGAAAGCCTGAAGCCACCGCGTGTCGGGGGGCTTCGGGTTGTTCTGGTGCCAGTGATCTGGTGATCACCTCCTTGCCGGAGGGGCACATCGTGCATTGGAAGGGCATGGTGCTCTCTGGTCTACTTGAGGCAAAGGGTCAACTTGTGGCCCACCTCGAGCCCGTGCCCTTTCAAGAGGGCAGGCCGTTGGCTACCGCGGCAGAGGGGTCGACTGAACTAGTCGACGCAAGCTCTCATGAGCTTTCCTCCCGCCAGGTGCTAATGGCGGAAGAAGGCGAGGACGATGGGGATCTTCCCATCATCAACTTTGAAGCGATCTCCGAAGATGAGATCATGGCCAACGCCGGCGATGAGAACGACGCCGATCGTGAGGCGCGGAGGGCCAGGAACAGGGCCCGCACAATCCGGCGGAGGAGGGCCAACGAGCGTAGGCGATCTATGCATCGCGAGCTTGACCCTGAGTTTGTCGCCGTAAGCGAACGGGGTTTCAGGACTCCGGTGGCCAACATCGCCAGGGTGACGGCCATCCTGGAGCGCAGTCATGATCTGGACATGCGTCAAGCACTCCTTCACGCGCAGAGGGCTTGGATCCAGTTGGATCAGCACAACCCGGCATCCACCATCAGGGAGGAGCACGTGGGTGAGAGTCGGAGCTAGACTGACAGCCGAACGGCTGGCGGCCGTCCTCGACATCAGCTCAGCAACGACAATGCTCGCGGGAGCCAGGCCCCTGGCGGGAGGCAGCAGCCACCACAAGGAGGTCATCCGCGACAGGTCAATCATCGACTTCCTCCAGAGGACCTGCGCCAGCACATCAATGAAGGTCGCAACAAGCGGACCATGATCTCCTCCAGGCGCAAGGTCCGCGAAGAAGTCAAAACGGAAGGTACTGACTGTAGCGACCGATTTCCTACTTTTTCTGCACGTTTCAGCAGCTACAAGTATCCAGGGGCTTCAAACTGATCGGCATCACCAAGTACAACGGCAAGCAAGCCTCTCAACAGTGGCTCCGTTGCTACTCCACGGCCATTGAGGTCGCAGGAGGTTCGAATATCACCAACTCAACCGACTCCTGGGAGTGCCTCAAGAAGGTCTTCAGCGACAACTTCCAGGGAGCAATTGCTCGTGCAGGTACTCGTCATGATCTTGCTCAGTGTAAGCAAGAACGTAATGAGCTTCTGCGGTCCTACACACGTCGCTTCTTCGACGTCCGTGCCACCATCGCGAACATCTCGGAGGATGATATCATTGATTGTTTCTACAACGGCATCACCAACCAGGGCATCGACAGGGATTTTGGGCGGAACAGGCCGAAGACTGTTGCGGGCCTTCATGATATGATGCACGATTGGTCCGAACAGGAGGAGAAGATGCGGGAGCGGTTCCCGCGGAGTCAAGATAGCAATTTGCAGTGCCCAAACGACAACCGCAACGACAAAGGCCAGCGGGACTTTTCGGGTCGACCTCGGAAATGAAAGCCAGATGATGTCATCGCGGCTATCGATCGTCCTTCGCGGGGCAAGAAGTCGACGACGCAGAAGGAGTTTGAGAAGCTCCTGCAGAAGAAGTGCCCGTGGCATCCAGGTGCCAATCATGCCGCCATTGACTGCTACCACCTTCGAAGGACGTTCAGCAACTCTGGTGGTGGAAAGAAGAACAAGAAGCCTGCGGACAAAGAACCCGAGGATGACGATCAAGAGGACCACGGGCGCAACCCGAAGTTTCAAGATGCCTTAAAGGTCGTCAACGTCATCTTCGGGGGAGATGAGGATTTTGGTTCCAGGCGGAACCAGAAGCTGCTTCTCCGGGAGATTTTGTCCGTCGAGCCGGCGGTACCACGACCACTCCGTTGGTTGGAGGTCCCCATCTCGTTCTCTCGCGACGACCAGTGGACGAGCTTTTCGGAGCCCGGTAAGTTCCCCTTGGTCTTGGATCCTGTGGTGGCGGAGGTCAAGCTCACCAAGGTCCTCATCGATGGCGGGAGCGGGCTCAATCTCATCTTCGTCAGCACTCTGATGAAAATGGGCCTGGATTTCAAGGACATGCTGGTTCCCAGCAAGTCCCCGTTTTACGGCATCATCCCAGGTAACGCGACACACCCGCTTGGTACGGTGGTCCTCCCAGTCACGTTCGGCACGCGGGAGAACTATTGTACTGAGTTCATCAAATTCGAAGTGGCTAACTTCGAATCTTCTTACCATACAATATTGGGTCGTCCGGCACTCGCCAAGTTCATAGCAGTGCCGCATTACGTCTATCTGCTTCTTAAGATGTCAGGACTCAGTGGAGTACTCACTCTCCGCGGTGACTTGAAGAAGTCGTACGACTGCAATCAGGAGGCGATCCAGTATGCTTCGACTACTCGCGTGCCAGATGCTTCGGGAGAAGTACTCGCGGCCACGCAGCAGCTTTCCTAGTCCGGGCTGGAAATTCCCTCCAAGAAGGCCAGCAAGTCGAGCATTCAGTCGACTGATGATGTGGCCCTCAAGACGATCCAGCTTCAGGAGGGAGATTCATCTAAGACCGCTGTCATCGGCGCGGGCTTAGGTGACAAATAGTATCTCGTGCTCGTCAGCTTCCTTCGAGCTAACCGAGACATATTCACGTGGAAACTAACGGATATGCCAGGGGTGCCCAGGGAGTTGATCGAGCATGCTTTGAATGTACAACCAAAGGCTACGCCTAAAAAGCAACGCCTGCGTCGGTTTGCTCACGATAAGCGTGAGGCCATCAAACGGGAGATTGCTAAACTTCTCGCGGCTGGATTCATTAAAGAAGTAATCCATCCAGAGTGGGTAGTAAATCCCATTCTTGTAAAGAAAAAGAACAATGAATGGAGAATGTGTGTCGACTACACTGATCTCAACAAGCACTGCCCAAAGGACCATTTTGGGCTGCCGTGCATTGACCAAGTTGTCGATTCGACGGCTGGTTGTGTCCTTCTTTGTTTTCTTGATTGTTACTCAGGTTATCATCAGATCGCACTCAAGGAGGAGGACCAAATCAAGACTACATTCATCACCCCGTACGGGACATATGCCTACAAAACCATGTCCTTCGGGTTGAAGAATGCAGGAGCGACCTATCAACGCGCGATCTAGATGTGTTTTGCGAATCAGCTGCACCGGAATGTTGAAGCTTATGTGGACGACGTGGTCATCAAGACCAGGGAGTCCAGCGACTTGATTGCAGATTTGGAGGAAATATTTAGTAGTCTGCGCAGATTTCGGTGGAAACTCAATCCTACCAAGTGCGTTTTTGGAGTACCTTCAGGGAAATTTCTCGGGTTCATCGTTAGGAACCGGGGCATCGAAGCCAACCCTGTAAAGATCATGGCCATCTCTGATATGGAGGCTCTGGCCACAATCAAGGATGTGCAGAAGTTAACAGGTTGTATGGCGGCCCTGAACAGGTTGATCTCCCGACTCGGGGAGAGAGGACTACCCTTCTTCAAGCTCCTGAAGCGCCAAGATAAGTTCCAATGGACGGAGGAGGCTGAGCGGGCCCTGCAGGATCTGAAACATCACCTTCAGTCACCTCCGATCCTTACAGCACCGTTGCCAGGGGAGGATCTACTACTGTACATCGCGGCAACAACTCATGTTGTCTGCAGTGCTATTGTAGTCCAGCGGGGCGAGGAAGGCCATGCGTTTGGAGTGCAGAGGCCTGTCTACTTTGTCAGCGAGGTCCTCTCCGAATCCAAGGTACGGTATCCAGCTGTTCAAAAGCTTCTATATGCAATCTTAATCACATCAAGAAAGCTACACCATTACTTCGATGAGTACAAGATCACTGTGATCACGGATTTCCCGTTGGCGGATATTCTTCATAATCAAGATGCCACAGGGTGCATATCCAAGTGGGCAGTGGAACTAGGGCTTTATCAATCGACTTCAAGCCACGCACTGCAATCAAGTCACAGGCTCTAGTCGACTTCATGGCTGAATGGAGGGAGAATCAAGTCCCAGCTCCAGTAGACAAGCCAGAGCACTGGACCATGTACTTTGATGGGTCTCTCAAGCTCGACGGCGGTGGCGCTGGTGTTCTGCTTATTTTCCCACGAGGTGAACAATTGAAATATGTCCTTCAGATCCTGTGGGCGGTATCCAACAATGAAGCCGAGTATGAAGCCTTGCTTCACGGGCTTTGTTTGGTGATATCACTAGGGATCAAGCGATTACTCATGTATGGCGATTCTCTTCTTGTCATTCGACAAGTTAACAAAGAATGGGACTGCAACAAGGAGATGATGGATGCTTATGTACAGGAAGTGCGTAAGTTGGAGAGCAAATTCTCTGGCTTGGAGGTTCACCATGTGTTGCGGGAGCACAATGTTGGTACGGATATCCTGTCCAAATTGGGGTCAACACGTGCACAGGTCCCGCCGGGAGTTTTCGTCCAGGAGCTCAAGCAGCCATCCATCAAGTCTTCTTCGCAGGTAACCATCGACGTGGGTCCCCAACAACCCGATCGAGAGGTTATGGTGCTGGGGGAGGACTTGCAAGAGGCTTTTATTGACTTCATCCGACATCAAAGGCTACCTGCGGGAATTGATGCCAGGAGCGCAGAGGCGGCACGCGTCCTGTGTAGAAGCAAGGGTTTTGTCCTGGTCGACGGCAAGCTCTACCGGCGCGGCGCTCGGTCAGGAGTTCTCATGAAGTGCGTCACAAAGGAAGATGGCTACGACATACTACGGGAGATCCACAAGGGCGTCTGCGGAAACCATGCGGCTTCAAGAACGCTGGTGGGGAAAGCATACAGGACCGGTTTCTGGTGGCCCACTGTAGTGACCGACGCGGAGGATCTCGTGCGCAGGTGCCAAAATTGTCAATTCTTCGGCAAACAGACTCATGTTCCAGCCCACAGCCTGATCACCATACCGCTATCCTGGCCTTTTGCTTGTTGGAGCCTCGACATGATTGGGCCCCTCACAACAGCGCCAGGCGGTTTCACCCATGTTCTGGTGGCTATCGACAAGTTTACTAAGTGGGTTGAGTACAAGCCGATAGCCAAGCTCACGCCAGATCGGGTCATCGACTTCATCTCAGATATTTTGCACCGTTTCGGCTTCCCCAACACCATCATCACGGACTTGGGATCAAATTTCACAGCCAACCAGTTCTGGGAGTTCTGCGAGAATGCTTGCATCAAAGTTAAATATGTCTCGGTCGCACACCCAAGGGCCAATGGACAAGTCGAAAGGGCGAATGGCTTGATAATTGACGGCCTCAAGAAGAGACTTTATGATGAAAACAGCAAGAAGGGGGGCAAATGGGTGCATGAGCTGCCACATGTCATCTGGGGGCTTCGGACTCAGCCGTCCAAAGCCACAGGACAAACGCCTTTCTTCCTCGTATACGGATCTGAAGCTATTTTACCAGCTGATATCATGTGGAAGTCTCCAAGGGTCGAAATGTATAATGAAGGCGAGGCGGACGAGGCGAGGCAGTTAGAGCTCGATTCTGTGGAAGAAGCTCGCTACACCGCTCTTGTTCAGTCAGCCCGATACCTGCAGGGGATCCGGCGACATCATGATCGCAACGTCAGGGAGCGGTCATTCAGCGTTGGTGACTTGGTCTTGCGTCGCATTCAGGACGAATCCGGCCCACACAAGCTCAACTCAAGGTGGGACGGCCCGTTCGTCGTCAAGCAGGTTACAAAGCCCGGGTCATATCGGCTACAATATCCCGAGGGTCAGGATGTCCCGAACTCCTGGAACATTCAGAACCTGCGCAAGTTCTACCCCTAAGAAGATGCCCGGTGATAGCTGAATCCCCGGGGGCTTAGAAGATCTCTTTTCCTCGAATCAATTTGGAGGCTATATGCCACAAGATTCGGGTTGAACATTCCTTCATAGGCGCACGATGGCCGCGGTCACATGCAAACGCTTATAAATCGACTTCTTGTCGTGAATGTTACGGACGGCCACGTTCATATTGACTTCATTTTTTGACGGAACCCTCGGCTCCGTCCAACTCCTCTACATATCGACTTCCGCCGCGACCTTGGACGGTCGCACGCAACAACAGTTGCATTTTCCCCAACACAATCGATCCGTTTGACTAGCTTATACCCAGTTTGTTGGATGAGCTCGTACATAGAGCTACCTCGACTACATCCTGGGCGGCGGCACCCAGGGTAGTCTCGTTTCCGCCAAGAGCACGGCATACCAGCGGCGATGCCCGCATTTGCTCCCAACAAGTCCGATCCGTCCGTTCGGGACCTACTTAACTTGCGGAGCGCGCTCATATGAGGAGCGACCCTGACTACGTCCAGAGTCAATGCACTCGGGGTAGTTTTGCCTTAAGCATGGCAATCGCGCGACGATACTCGCGTTTTTTTCTAACAGTTTTAGACCCGCGAGTTCGGGTTGTGGGCAACTTGTTAGATAAGTTCCTACATGGAGCTATGGCTACCCTTAGGGTCATTGCACCAAGGGTAGTGTCTACTACTTAAGCCTTGTAAGCCTGGATTCTAATTCAGCCTAGGCACATACACAAGTAGAGACATCAAAAGAAACCATATATACGAGGAAGTGAATACTTGTTTTCAGTACCCTAATCCTGCATTACACTTTGAACGATACGTTCTGATACAGGTTGGGCTTCTAGGAGGTATCTGTCAAATTGATCCTCGGTGCCGTCCGCCGCCATGCCTTGAGCAAATATTTCCAGCTGCGCACTTGGCAGGAAGGACTTCACGATCGCGAGGGCATTGTTGATGCATGTGATAGGTGCCTCGGAGAGGAATTTGATTACTTTCTTTGGGGCCTCGCGGAGCCACTCTAGCAGGGGCCGGGGGTTTGCCTCGCCTTCTTCCGGTGGATCCACCATGTCCACCAGCTCCCGGGCGGCCCCCCTGAGGTCTTCGAGTTCTTCGCCCATCGTCTTGATTCGTTGAAGGCTGTCGACGAACTGTTGCTCAGTGTTGCCGATCACCTTCTGCAGCCTCACGACGTCATCTGTACGGTGATAGAGCAGGTTCTTCACGTCAGTAAGTAGCTCTTCTTTACTCATTAAGATTCTCCTAAGCTCGGTGGTGGAAAGCTTTTCAGAATCCAGGTGGAGTCATACAGTGCAAGTACCCGAGGGAAGCAATGGCTTACATTGGTGCACTTTCTTTTGCTCCTTGAGCTGCTCCTGGTGCGCGTGCTTATGTGCCTCGAGCTCCCTCTTATGTTCCTCGAGTTGTTGCTGGAGCTCGGCGTTGACCTTCTCGAGATGAGAGTTCTCCATCCTCTCGTTGTCAAGGCGTTTTTTCAGGGCAGCAAGTTCCTTGCGGTCGCAGGCAAGGGTTTTCAATTTCTCTGCTTGCATCCGGGAGTGGTCGATCACTCTCTGCATAAAAAGGGGAAATCCAGATAAGCAACTCGATATAGTCACTGGCAGAAAAGTTTTCAGGTCTTACCATGGCAAATTCATGCGCCTTCTTGAGGTTCTCTATATTGCCATCGGTCAGCAGCAGGTCACCTGCCAGGTCGGCGGCGACGGCATCTTGACAACCCGACCCGGCCAGCAGCAGCTCAACGGGTCTCCCGGAGGTTCCCACGACTTCTTCAGTAGTCGGCTGCTGTGCACCTGCAATGATGCGGACATCCCACCCATACATACGACTCAACCAATTAACCAAGACCAAGATACATCAAGTAATATAAATCAAGGACCTTTGACAAGAAGTCGTGCCAAGAAGTTACAACAACAGGTGACTTCACTCCTAACTGAATTTGATAATAATATCACGGAGAATTTTATACTACCTAAAAGTTATACTTTGGTCATTATTAGGTTCAAAGATGTAGGATGTGAAGACCCTCAAGACGTGGAGGAAGCCTACTGTATGGATGATACGTGCTGCCAAGATCGGACCACAAAATCAGAGCACCATCATGTCAATTCGGACTGACAAAAAGAAACTTCCATATCTCTTGATTCCCGACGACTCTTGGAGTGCCTAAGTACTCAGTGGAAAGATAATCAAGTTAACTTTCTAATACAACAAACGGCTCGTTATTTGGACTTCCCAATCAAGAGTAATAAGTGTTTTACTCCAGAGGGGTCAGGAGCTGAAAGGACTGCGCGAGTGCATTTCGTGGTGACTCTTTGAGTCATCTAAACCCACAAACTGAAGGGTCCTTTCTCACCTAAACTAGGAGGGATGTTCCTAGTATAAACATGTACTATCTCTCTGGTTTCTACAGACTGGCATAATCAGAAATTATTCCCCTTTGTTTAGCTATTTGCTATCAAATTCAGAGAGTGATCTCTACCCCTTTGCTCTTGTGATTTCCTCGTGAGATTACCGAAGCGGCCGCTTCATCGGCTCCCAATCGGTGCTCCTGGTCCATCGATTTCAGGTTGTGTGGATTGGTTCTTGAGAGTGTGGTTGGGCGAATCCTCGATTCAGGTTGCCGGTTAAAGACGGTGGTTGGCTTCGAGTTTTATTCGTCAGGTTGCACTAGTTATCCCGGCTGCTTGCAGCTAGTTATCTTGTTCGTGATCCTACGTCGTGAAGATCGGGACCCCATCCGTACCATTTGGTATCACAGCTTCGTTGACACGGTAGGATCCTTTACCCCTAGCTACATATATCTCATATTCGTCCTATCAACTAAAAGACCAGAATTATATTTTTGCCATAGCCCTTTGTTTCGATCTGTTTTTCTAGTGAGTTTTGTTAAGTTTCAGTCCATAAGAATCTTTGTTTAGCTGCTGATCATAACACCTTTCGTGTGTTCTTGATATTGTTCAAAAAAAAAGAGTGAAAAAAAAGTAAAGTGACAAAGAAAGTTTGATCTGTTGTGTGATGAACCCATGCAGTTGTGCAATCAGTTTGATATCTTTGCATGTGTGATGATCTAATTACACCTTTCATATATTATGATCAGCACTAGGCATTGAACTTCTGGTTGGATTGCTACTTAGCTTTACAATAACTAGAATTCAGATTGGTTTCCTTGTGCATCACTCCCTACCAAGCTCCACAAACAATCCACCTTTTTACTGAACACCGGTCTTGTATTCGCTTAACCATCATTTCTCTTTTGCCACCACACATTATACTTCTGTAATCTGCAGGAAATTCATAAGAGCTTTGGTTGGTAAGAGAGGTGAGGTTGTGAGAATTCCCCAAATTTCGTTTGGCACATATCCTTGCTATTCTTGTTTCACTAATATTACAGGAGAATGGCTGAAAACCCGGAAATAGATGATTGTGTCACCATGGCACAGTTCAACGAGCTGAAGCGAAGCATGGAGGAAAAGCAAGATCAATTGTCACAAGACCTTCAGGCACTTATGGCTCAGCTGAGAAATCTTAACAGTACTCCTGAAGTTGCAAGTAATCATGAAGCAATAGATGAAGAAGTTGCTGCCCAGCTTGCAAGGCAGCAGCAACAACACCAAAGGCAAGCTGCTGCTCATGCTAGGAGACCTGCAGTGCAAGGTCGTGGGAATGGAGGCAATGGTGCTGTCCGTGGAAGAGGAAGAGGTTTTGGGGATAGAAGAAGTGAACATGCTGATTCGGATGAGGGGGATGAGGAAGATTATCTTGAACAACACCAAGATGATGGGAATTGGCACAGAGGTCGTCATGCACGTAATCGAAAAAATGAAGAGAGGTTTGGAAAGCTTAAATTTACAATGCCCAAATTTGATGGTGGGTCTAATCCTGAAGCTTATCTCACATGGGAGTTAAAGGTTGATAAGATTTTTCGTTTGCATAATTATTCTGAAGAAAAGAAGATGGCAATGGCAGCCCTTGAATTTGATGACTATGCTCTAATCTGGTGGGAGCAATTGCTTAACGATAGAGAAGCTGCAGGTCAAGGTGATGTTAGATCATGGGCTGAAATGAAGAGAGAAATGAGAGCTAGATTTGTACCCAAACATTATCGTCGTGAGCTTTTTGATAGGCTGCAGAATTTGAAGCAAGGACATCTTTCTGTAGATGAGTACTACAAAGAGATGGAGAAGGCGATGATTAGGGCCAATGTATATGAAGATGAAGAGCAATCAATTGCGCGTTTCATGTCTGGTTTACACCACAATATTCAGCGCATTGTGGAGTTTCAGCCATACTGCAATCTTATTGATTTAGTGCATCAAGCAAGCAAAGCTGAAAGACAATTGCAGCAAGACATTAAGATTAGTAGGGCTGCGCCATTCAACGCAAGAGGTACGTCAAGTGCAAGCAAATATACAACAAGAGGTAGTGCTGGTCGAGGCACCATCAGCAACTCAAGTGGAACCTCGTATTCGATTGCTCGTGGCACTTCTAGTGGGAAAGATTCTGCTGTTCCAAGTGAGAAGATCAAACCTGCAAATTCATCAACTACCTCAGTGGGATCTACTGCCAAAAGTAGTGGAATTCAATGCTTCAAGTGTGGGGGTCGTGGACATGTTATAAGAGAATGTCCAAATAATCGCACCATCATTGTTAATGACCATGGAGAATATGAATCTGCCAGTGATGAGGAAGAGAAAGAAGTTGAAGATGAAGGAAAATTTCAGGATGCTGAGGATGAAACACACACGTATTGTGAATTTGAAAAAGGTGCTACGCTTGTTGTGACTCAAATTTTGAGTGTGCAAGTGAAAGAAGCTGAGAATGGACAGCGACATAATCTTTTCCAAATAAGAGCCAAGGTTGAAGGAAAGGTTTGCAAAGTAATCATAGATGGTGGAAGTTGTCATAATCTTGCAAGTAAGGAAATGGTTGAAAAGCTTGGACTAAAGTTGCTGCGACATCCGCATCCATATCATGTGCAATGGCTAAATGATTCAGGAGATATCAAGATTGGGTATCGAGTAAAAGTTCCTTTCAAGATTGGTGAATATATTGACTCTGTAGAGTGTGATGTTGTTCCTATGACAGTGTGTCATCTGCTATTAGGAAGACCTTGGCAATATGATCGTTCATCTCAACATTGTGGTCGTTCTAATCAATACACCATCAAGTGGAAAAGAAAGGAAATGGTACTGAAGCCAATGACACCGCAGCAAATACATGCTGAACATTTGCAAAAGAGTTCAGAAGTAAAGGTTCAGAGTGAGAAAGAAAAAGAGAAAAATAAAATGAGTGTCCTACACAAATCGGTGAGTGAGAGCCACAAACCAAATATGAGAGAAAAAAAAGGCGAGGGAGAGAATTTAGTTATGATAGCCACCAAATCTGAAATGAGAGATGTGAGGAATAACCCAAACCAAGTTCTTGTCATACTTGTGTACAAAGATACATTGCTTTCAGCTAATGACTTGACACCTATTCCTAGTGTTGTTGCTCACATTTTGCAGGAATACGATGATGTTTTCCCAGAGGAAACACCAGCTGGACTTCCTCCTTTGAGGGGCATTGAGCATCAAATTGATCTCATCCCTGGAGCTGCACTTCCTAACCGACCAGCATACCGCACCAATCCTGAAGAAACCTTGGCACCAATCCTGAAGAAACCAAGGAAATCCAAAGGCAAGTGCAAGCACTTTTAGATAAAGGTTATGTGCGTGAAAGTTTAAGTCCTTGTGCTGTTCCTGTAATTTTGATGCCAAAGAAAGATGGTTCTTGGAGGATGTGTGTAGATTATAGAGCGATTAACAACATCACTGTTCGCTATCGTCATCCTATTCCTAGGCTAGATGATATGCTTGATGAATTGAGTGGATCAATTATTTTTACTAAAATTGATTTGCGAAGTGGTTACCATCAAATAAGAATGAAAGTTGGCGATGAATGGAAAAATGCTTTCAAAACAAAGTTTGGGTTGTATGAATGGTTAGTTATGCCTTTTGGTTTGACTAATGCTCCTAGTACTTTCATGAGATTGATGAACCATGTGCTAAGATCATTCATTGGAAAATTCGTTGTTGTTTACTTTGATGATATCCTGATTTTCAGCAAGACAATTGAGGAACATGTTGATCATATTCGACAGGTTTTGGATGTTCTTAGAAAGGAAAAATTGTTTGCTAACTTTGAGAAGTGCACATTTTGTGCAGAGCAAGTTGTCTTTCTTGGATTTGTTGTTTCAGGACAGGGAATTCAGGTTGACGAATCAAAGGTAAAAGCAATCAAGGATTGGCCAACTCCAACGAATGTAAGTCAAGTAAGAAGCTTCCATGGGCTTGCTGGTTTTTATAGGAGATTTGTCAAAGATTTTAGCACCATAGCTGCTTCACTCAATGAGTTAACAAAGAAAGGTGTTGTATTCAAATGGGGTGAACCACAAGAGAAAGCTTTTCAAGAACTAAAGAAACGCTTAACTGAAGCCCCATTGCTTGTATTGCCGGACTTCACAAAGACTTTTGAGGTTGAATGTGATGCAAGTGGTATTGGAATTGGAGGAGTACTCATGCAAGAAGGGAAACCTGTAGCATATTTCAGTGAGAAGCTGGGAGGAGCACAACTGAACTATTCTGTGTATGATAAGGAGCTATATGCTTTGGTAAGAGTACTTGAGACATGGCAGCATTATTTATGGCCAAAAGAGTTTGTTATTCACTCAGATCATGAAGCTTTGAAGTACTTGAAAGGCCAAGCAAAACTGAGCCGCCGCCATGCGACATGGGTTGAATTTATTGAGATTTTTTCATATGTTGTTAAATACAAGAAAGGTAAGGATAACCTTGTTGCTGATGCTTTATCCTGAAAACATATTTTATTGAATCAACTTGAAGTGAAGGTACCAGGATTAGAGAGTATAAGAGAATTATATCTTTCTGATCATGAATTTTCAGAACCATATGCAAAATGTATTGTAGGAAAAGGATGGGAAAAATATCATGTCGATGATGGATTTTTGTTTAGAACTAACAAATTATGCATTCCAAATTCCTCTGTTAGACTTTTGTTATTACAGGAAGCACATGCAGGTGGACTGATGGGTCATTTTGGAAGAGACAAAACCTATGAGATGTTGTCTGACCACTTCTATTGGCCAAAATGAGACGGGATGTGGAGAGACTGGTTCAAAGATGCGTCACGTGCCACAAAGCTAAGTCAAAACTGAAACCTTATGGTTTATACACCCCTTTGCCTATAGCTAGCAACCCTTGGGAAGATATTAGCATGGACTTTGTTTTAGGCTTACCTCGAACAAAAAAAGGGAGGGATTCAATTTTTGTTGTTGTTGATCGATTCTCAAAAATGGCACATTTTATACCCTGTCATAAAAGCGATGATGCTTCCCACATAGCCTCTTTGTTTTTCAGGGAAGTTATGAGATTACATGGGATGCCTAAGACGATTGTTTCAGACCGTGACACCAAATTCTTAAGCTACTTTTGGAAGACATTGTGGGCAAAACTAGGAACGAAGCTGTTGTTCTCCACAACATGTCACCCTCAAACAGATGGGCAAACGGAGGTGGTGAATAGAACACTTTCAATGTTGCTGCGATCCCTTATCAAGAAGAATTTAAGGGAGTGGGAAGAATGTTTACCGCACATCGAGTTTGCTTATAACAGGGCAGTACACTCTTCCACTAATAAGTGTCCATTTGAAGTTGTATATGGATTCAAACCCGTTGCTCCGATCGACTTGTTGCCATTACCTTTGCAGGAACAAGCTAACATGGATGCTTCCAGGCGTGCTGAATATGTCAAGAAGATACATGAGAAGACAAGAGAAGAGCTAGAGAAGAAGGCACATTATTTTGCTGCGAAGGCCAACAAACATCGCAAGAAGATGACATTTGAACCAGGTGATATGGTTTGGGTGCATCTACGCAAGGAGCGGTTTCCTGAAAAACGCAAATCTAAGTTGATGCCAAGAGGAGACGGACCATTCAAAGTGCTGGTCAAGATTAATGATAATGCTTACAAGATTGAACTTCAAGTTGACTATGGTGTTAGCACAACTTTCAATGTTGCAGATTTATCTCCATTTTTTGGCGACGAGGTATTAGAGTCGAGGACGACTCCTTTTCAAGAAGCGGAGGATGATGCGGACATCCCACCCATACATACGACTCAACCAATTAACCAAGACCAAGATACATCAAGTAATATAAATCAAGGACCTTTGACAAGAAGTCGTGCCAAGAAGTTACAACAACAGGTGACTTCACTCCTAGCTGAATTTGATAATAATATCACGGAGAATTTTATACTACCTAAAAGTTATACTTTGATCATTATTAGGTTCAAAGATGTAGGATGTGAAGACCCTCAAGACGTGGAGGAAGCCTACTGTATGGATGATACGTGCTGCCAAGATCGGACCACAAAATCAGAGCACCATCATGTCAATTCGGACTGACAAAAAGAAACTTCCATATCTCTTGATTCCAGACGACTCTTGGAGTGCCTAAGTACTCAGTGGAAAGATAATCAAGTTAACTTTCTAATACAACAAACGGCTCATCATTTGGACTTCCCAGTCAAGAGTAATAAGTGTTTTACTCCAGAGGGGTCAGGAGCTGAAAGGACTGCGCGAGTGCATTTCGTGGTGACTCTTTGAGTCATCTAAACCCACAAACTGAAGGGTCCTTTCTCACCTAAACTAGGAGGGATGTTCCTAGTATAAACATGTACTATCTCTCTGGTTTCTACAGACTGGCATAATCAGAAATTATTCCCCTTTGTTTAGCTATTTGCTATCAAATTCAGAGAGTGATCTCTACCCCTTTGCTCTTGTGATTTCCTTGCGAGATTACAGAAGCGGCCGCTTCATCGGCTCCCAATCGGTGCTCCTGGTCCATCGATTCCAGGTTGTGTGGATTGGTTCTTGAGAGTGTGGTTGGGCGAATCCTCGATTCAGGTTGCCGGTTAAAGACGGTGGTTGGCTTCGAGTTTTATTCGTCAGGTTGCACTAGTTATCCCGGCTGCTTGCAGCTAGTTATCTTGTTCGTGATCCTACGTTGTGAAGATCGGGACCCCATCCGTACCAATCACAAATATTCTCAGCATACAGCATGCGGATCCCGGTAGCTAGCCGGGGCGGTCAGATGCTTACCTGCACCATCCGTAGGAGCGGTGCTAGGGGCCTCGACTTGCTTCTCGCCACCGGCCCCGCCTCGACTTGTCGGAGCTCGGGAGGCGGGAGGTCGGGCAGCGTCGCGTCTGCCCCAGAGGCAGGCTCCGCAGGCACTGACCCTTCTGGGGCCGATGGCTCGGGGGCTGACGCAGCTGTGACTGGCCCAGCGATTGATGATTCCTCTCGGGTCGAAGACCCGGGGGCTGGGGTAGTCGAAGCTGGCGTCAGCTGGAGGTCCGCGGCACTTGCAGCTCTAATGAAGTCGAAGTTAGTCAACACACAAGTTGAAAGGTCAAAATATTTGTTGTGCAACCAAAGGCAGACTTACAGTACAGATTTCTTCTTAATAGCCCTCTTCATCCGCACGGCCTGACGCGGCGTCCCCGTTGCTGGCGGTGGGGCTTCACCAGCCAATGGCGTGGCCCCTGACACGGCAATGGTAACGGCTGCGGCGGCCGATGGGGTTGTCTCTTTTTTCTCGGGCTCGGCCCGGGAGGAGGAACCGGAAGGGCTACAGGAGGACATCGTAAGCACGGCATAATATCAACATATTGTAATACAGTACGACACACAACAAGTACCCGGAGGATTTGACTTCTTGCGCCTTCCGCTTCCGCCCTATCCGATGACCTTGCTGCACCAGTGGTACAGCGCCGGTCAACTCCATGCTTTGCTCGGAGGAGTTGTCCCGACACGGTTCTCCTTCAGCTCCCTCCTTCGCCTGAGAGCTCACGTCCTCGGTGGAGCCGCTGCGGCGTTGAGCTGCGGCAATGCAAGCTCTCTTTGCGTCAACAGCGGCACTGGGGAGGAGGTGGTCTAGCCGGGGGATGTCGGGCCGCGGTGGATAGCTGCGGTACAGCTCTGTGTGTCCCTGCAGAAGGTTCTTTAGTTAAGTAGTGGAGTAAAAGAGGATATTTTCAACAAAAAGAAGTCAAATACTCACTGGTTTGGGCGGATTCCACGTGGAGAATAATGTTGGCACGTATGGCACGGCGTCCACGTCTAGCAGCACCCGCTGAACTCACTGGAGCGCGGCTTCATCTGGCAATTCCTCTGCGCACATGCGATAAGGATCAGCGGGGCCTGTGTACTTGAATCCCAGGCGATGGCGTTGCTGGATTGGTTGGACACGGCGTTTGAAAAATGCGAACATGACGGAGGCACCGGTCACTCTCTTCTTCTTTTGTGCCTCTATGATGTCCAGCAGTTCCTTGACCTGATCCATCTTCCCGCCGGAAGGTTCAAGATTCCACTCTGGCCTCACTATAGGTGGTTTATTTGATTTCGTTGGGAGGTGGGGAGCATGGTTCTCGATATAAAACCAATGATTCTTCCACCTGGGCAGGTTGGAGGGGAATTTGTATGTGAGATATTTGTCACCGGCCTACTGTAGCAGTTGGATGTCGGCGCCCCCCACAACGGAAAGATTCTTTGATGTGGGCTGTGGTTTGATACGGAAGAGGAAGCGGAAAAGATCCCAGTGGGGTTCGATTCCGAGGAAAGCTTCGCAGAAATAGATGAAAATTGAAATGTGGCAGATAGAATTTGGGTTGAGGTGATGAAGCTCAAGCCCGTAGTAATACAGAAGGCCCCAGAAGAAAGAACAAGAGGGGAGGGCCAATCCCCGTTCGGCAAATTGGAGAAATGTGACGATTTCGTCAACATTTTCCATGGGGAAAGGCTCACGGTAAGAGGGGCGCCAGTTGACAAGGTTCTTTTCTTGCAGCAACCCCTCGGAAACTAGGCTATTTAGATTGTTGAGGGAGCACTTACTGTGTGTCCACTCCGCGGTCGAAGGCTGCGCCTCTTTTTTCTTCCCCTCGATCTCTGACTTCTTGGGCGCCATCTCCGATTCGCTGGCCATGAGATGCTCGGGGGCTGCAGGGAGAGGGGCGGGGAGGTTGGAGCGGGAGGATTTTCTTTGGGGGATGGTTGCGGCGTTTGGTCCTGATTGGGGATTTTGGCGGTTCTTGGCAAAATGCAAATTGAAAGCACAGTTTTTTCCCACTGTTGTTGCGGGGTTAAATAACCAGCGGGGTGGGGAAAGTTACTGTTCTGAAGTTCAAGAGTCATTTTTTGGGAATATTCCGAAGATGAGGGGTCATTTGATGGACTGTTTAGATTGAATATTCGATTAATCATTTTTTCAGGGCTAATTAGCCCGAAAAAAGGGGTTTATCGGGTTCACGATCTAATTTCCATCATTTGTATCATCATTTTGGTAATTTCTCCAGTCGTCATTTGTTAGCCTGCATGTCACGGTTTTTGGATCCTTATCTCCAAATTTATGGGATTTTGATTCAAGGCTCGGGGGCTGCGGCATACGAATTTCTTTAAAGGATAAGGAGGATTACAGACTAGTGGGACCCTCAGCCTGATTCTCCGATTCAACCTAAGGCTCGGGGGCTACTCCATATGGAGTGCGATTTTACAAATCGCACACCATGTTAAAAATAAAATTCGGGGCATGAGCACCTCATAGCTTCGATGCAGCCAAGCAAGTACTCGAAGAAGGACTTCAGGATAAAGCTTTCGGAAGAAGTTGAAGTCTATTTCAGAAGTACTCGATAAGCCTGCAGTACTTAGCTACGAAGAGATCGGGGGCTTATCAAACCCGGGGCCACCGGGCTGTGTACATAGCGTAGTCTAAGAGATTCAGTCCGTCTTATCTCTTATTTGTCTTGTTTATCTCTTATTTATCCCGTTTAAATAGGAGATAGAGCTAACCGATGCCGAAGGAATCTACTCGAGATATGTTCTGGTACGATTCCTCAGCTGGTGTTGGTTAGTATCTTTGTAACCCTGGCCTCTCGGATATATAAGGGAGGTCAGGGACCCCTCTCAAAACACGATCTCTAGGTCATTCTACACCAAAGGCAATACAAACCACCATACAGGACGTAGGGTGTTACGCATCTTGCGGCCCGAACCTATCTAAGCTTTGTGTTCCTTGCACCTTCGAGTTCCTGATCTCGGTGTCTCCTCACCCAAAACTTACCACCTTGGGTATATCCCTCGGTGGGCAGCCGGTTAAACACCGACGCCCCGCTAGTGGATTCGATGCTACTCTGTTGCCATTGAAGTTTCAGGGGGATCCAACTCTATCAAAGCTCTCTACTTCCCAATGGCTCTAGAGTCCGCACCCCTCACGTGGCTTGAAAGCCTCAAGCCAAACTCCATCGACTCATGGGAGGACCTCAAGCTGGCCTTCATCGATAACTTCTAGGGATCCATGATCAGGGCAGGTACTCGCCATGACCTGTCCTAGGTGAAGCAAGAGATGCACGAGACCCTGAGGTCCTATACACGGTGTTTCTTCGAGATGCGCGCCACCATCGCCAACATCACTAATGAGGACGTCATCCGTTACTTCCAAAACAGCCTCTTCTCAAAGAACATGTACCACGACTTCGGGCGCTACCGCCCGACTACTACCGTAGAGCTGCATGACATGATGGCGCGGTGGGCTGACCAGGAGGATGAGGAAAATGACCGTTTCCCCAAGTGCAACCACGACAAACAAGGCAGTGACAACATCCATGTGGTAGAACCAACCTGAATTATACCGGCTCAAGTACGTGAGTCCATTCCTGAGGGCTCCAACATGCTTCAAATGGTATAATCCCTTGGCCTGTCGGGTAACGTCCCGATAAACCACCGAATACAGGATCAAATAAGGTTACCTCACACGAAGGTGAGTCCAGAGATACGGTCACCATTATATTTTACATCACAGGAATTACATTACATGAGTTTCCAAAAGTAGTACGAAATTTCAAACTTAGAGAAAACATTACAAACTGCTAAAGTTATGGTTTTTGGCAGCGGAAAACATATGTGATGATCTACAGCACGTCCTCAAGACGGATGTCATGCTAAGCCCGGGCACGACATCACTTGATATCACCAATGTTGGCCGGGGACGGATCCCATTCCACGGACCAACCATCTGGAAGAGCACAGGGCCAAGACAGGGGAAGAGTAGGGTCTTCAAAGACTTTACCTGAAAAACATATAACTAGAAAGACTGAGTATACTAATACTCAGCAAGGCTTACCCAGGTTTGGGTATACTTTAGCCCATAACTAGACTCATGAAGGCATTTCAAGGGTTCTGGGTTTATTTTCAGCCAAAAAGCAACAAAGAGTATAATCTACTTTCAAGTTTTAGCTTTCAGATTCTAGCTGGATTAGCCATTCTAGGTAAGCACCTATACTAAACAAGCAAGGTAGAGCTTATAATTCATCAAGATTATTCCATCAATAATTACACTTTTTACTCGATGTGGCAGAAGGGATAAGCAGTCTCATTCATCGTGAGAGGCGGACGATTCCTGAATTGAAATTCAACCTTGCAAGGTAAACCTAACACACACGCTTGGAACATCCAAAGATCGTTCCGAAGCAACCGTTTGCCTTTCATTCCGGGTCGTGGATCAGGTCCACCACAAGCGACTGTAGGACCGTACGCACACCAATTGTGCAGGACATACGTCTGTAGCGCGACTACAAAACCCGTATTCCTGTCTGCCTTGCAGAACGTACTCCCGCACGTCGGTGCGTGAGAAAAACCAAATTACGAGTGGTGGGAGGTATGTCCACTTGCCGGGCCGATTGGTTACTAGGCTTACCGCTTACCATATTTCACGGTATGTGGCTAGTACTTTCAAATGCTTAGCCACCACTACCACATGGTTTGGCCTTAACCACTTTTAACAAAACAGACAGGGTAAATCTCCAGGTCATGATACAGCACACAACCCTATCCATCATCCTTATAGTGATTGCAGAATTGTAAACATGCAACTCCTATATCGCGCGAGTGATAGGAAATCACCCGACTTTTACCGGTCCTATTTAGCAAAGCATCTAAGCGATAAGGACTCAGGTACAATACATTGGATTCCTAAGATATCATGCAGCTAAGGTTTCACTCCAACTCCTAGACGTAATGCAATATATATAATGTATAAGTGAAATGGTAATAACTTGAAATATTGGGATATGCATCGGGGCTTGCCTTTATTGGTGGGGCTGAAGTTAGTAAAGTTAAGATCTTCCGAACTTTGGTTCGGGGCTTCAAATAATTCCTTGGTGACGTTCACTTGGTCTTCAGAAATATCCTCTGCAGACTCCTGGGAGATCTTGTAGGTACCGTTTGCAGAAGTAGTCGTATCTACATGCAATGCAACATTACATTCAAGGTGTGCACATAAAACTGTCTTACTTCACAATAAAGTTGCATTCCAACATTCACTTAACATATTACTCGTATAACAATCAAAAAGATCTGAAACTAAACTTAGATAGAACTTTAGGAGGACAACTATTTAGAATTGGCTACTTGTTGAAGATTACAACAGAGCTGATTGAACAACAGGGGTTTAGTCGATAGAATTGGCAAAGGAGGAAGCTCTCTATACAGTTTTAGAAAATTTGCTGATTTCTATTTAGAAGAGAAATCGGCATGAGTAATTTCTGTATATGAGCAGAAGAGATTAACCGGTTTGGTTTCACCAAAGGTTAAAACGGCTGATAGAGATAGGAATATTAAAGGTACAGTGCTTCAAGAATAGAAAAAGGAAGGATCTTGCCAATTGGATTATCAGCATGCTTCTGGTCTATCTAATTGGTTGGTGTATTGGTCTTGGCCTTAATCGATGAGAATGCATCAGGTCTAGCCGATGGGTTTGCTTTGGTCGTGCCTAACAGAGGTGTGTCTACTATGCTATCTTGCTGATCTAGGATTATGTACTTTGGTCTGGGTAGCCGATTGCTCAGCCGATAAATCGGCTGATAGAAGTGTGTGGATAAGGATGGAAAAGATTGATCGGCCATATTTGACCGATATGGAAAACAATTAGAATCGGCTTAGATTGGCTGATAGCAAGAACCTTAAGATCGTGTGTGCATCTCCGATGCATCGACTATGTGCAGCCGATGTAGGACAGAACAAAGAATCGTATCGGCAGTAGCTGATATTAGAAGGAGAACACCCGTATCAGCTAACCAGCCGATGGTAGAAGTATATCAAAAGAAATGCATCGGCTGACAGTTGTTACACAGATACATCATAGACTCAAAGGAAATGGATGCTTAACGGCTGAGCTGATAGCCGACAATAAAGCATAGCTGCCGAGATGTATTGGTTAGGCAGCAGATACAAACGAACTAACAAGGATCTTTATATGAAAAGGACCTTAAGGAAACTACAATCAAGACGAGGATAATGCCTTGATGGCAGGGATATGAGCACTCGGGTGAAGGGATTAACTAGATATCACACATCTATACTTGGGACATACATCCTATGATTTACCTTTCAGCTACAGCACATGTATATAACACAAGGTACAAATAAAGCATTCATTCTCTAACACTTAACCTAGACCACAAATCAAAGACTTTCACTCAAAATCACAACATAAAACTTGTAGATTTTGACCTAGGGTTTCAAACAAAACTGATTTTGTACTTTTATGAACTTCTTATGAAATTCTATGTAATGTACAAGTTCACTGATTTGAAATAAAGAAGGTTTTGGACATTTTACAAAGAACACCCTAGAACTTTCTAAATCAAAGCAATTAAGTCCCTGGTCAGGGAAAAACAGAGAATAGGAAGATAACGACGATGTTCCGGCAAAGGAGTCGCCGGTATTAGGAAGATTCAGTGAATCAGGGCAAACCTTGGGGTAGCCTTGGTAGTGGAAAAGAATGGGTGGAAAGTGAATTCCCACGATGAACAGGATTGACGATGAGAAGTGCTTGACGGTGACGAGATTCTGTGGGTGACGAAAAAGTGTGCCAGGGAATTGTAGTGGGTGGAGAATGGCCGGAGAGATATTTCTCACGGTGACCTGTGGTGACGGTGGTCAGTTGAGCGATCAACGAGGGGTAGGAACTGCTGGACGTCGTGGACCCCTGGGATGAGACGATAGAACCGGATTGGTCCGCTATGCTGACTCCTCCGCGAACCTCAGGGTTTTCCTGCTCACAGCTAAGCTTCCATTGCTCACGCGCGTGTGCTGCAAAAACATGGTCGGCACACCCGCGTAGCATTCTGGTAGGACCGCTGTGCCTGGTCGCATCTCCTGTGCGCCACTCCTGTTCGCACAAGATGTAGCTCTGCCGCCCTTTCCGTCTGCTGCGGTGCCATCCGGGTCGACCTACCACCGCCGCCAGTAGAACGTTCCCGCTCCTCTGGCCCCTAGCCTGCTCGCGCGTGGCCTGTTGCCTCTCGCACGCACGCGCTTGCAGAAACGAGCCGAGCCGGTTGTCAGTCTTGTACCATGTTGCACTCACCCCCTCTGCCTCCACGAAAACCGAAGCCCGCTCGCACCGGGGCCATCTCCGTATCCTCCACAAGCAGCTCGTGGTGCCGCTTGACTTCGTCCGCTGCCTTCTCCTCGTCGGCCTCCGACGTTCTCCATGCGCGGCCCCGCTGTTCCCGTGCGAAAGCCGCC
The DNA here is from genome assembly GCF_002211085.1 of Panicum hallii. NCBI lineage: Eukaryota > Viridiplantae > Streptophyta > Magnoliopsida > Poales > Poaceae > Panicum > Panicum hallii. The sequence goes on along the minus strand of NC_038045.1, from coordinate 27,029,062 downwards.
GCACTGCAACTCTTCCCGCACCGCGCGCGACCTTCCTGCACATCAATCCGGTCGCGGCCTGAGCTCGCCCAGCGGGGACACCGCCATGCGCTGCACGTTGCCGCTCAGCACGTCGTTGCCCTGCACAACTCCTCCTCTTCCATGCCGTTGCCGGACCCGTGGGCCCCGGCCTTGCCGTGCCGTTCCAGCGCCCGCACATGCGTTCCAGCGCTGCTCGCGCCGCCCTACTGCCTGCGTCGCCTGCGTGCCCACGCTCCTGCGCCGCCACTCCGCACCTGCTCACGCCGCAGCCGCCAGTCTCCGCGCGCTCCGCTCCAGCGCGTCCCATCAGCTCCCGCCGCGCCTGCTCCAGCCTAGCACCGCCAGCTCCGCATCTGGCCCCTCCGCGCACGCGTGCCCTGCGCACACGCGCCTGCTCCCGCGAGCCGGCCTCGCTCCAGTGCCCGCTCACCCGGTGCCAGTCCTGCTCCCGCGCTCGCCTGCCGCCTGAGCCAGCGCGCTCCTGCCAGCACTGCGCCGCGCGCGCTCGCTCGGCGCCTGCCACTCCCGAGCCGTACCGCCCCTGTGCCTGCTACCGCGCCGCATCTGCTCCACGCCGACCTGAGCCGCTCGCTCGCGCAGCGCGCCTTCGCTCGCGAGCCGTGCGTCCGCGCTCGCCGCCGGCTCCCGCACGCCCCGCGCCAGCGCCCGCCAGCGCGCTCGCGCCAAGCCGCCACACCTGCGCCGCGCCCCCCCGCACGCCGGGCCGCCTGGAGCTGCTCGCCAGCGCCTGCGCTCTGGCGCCGCCTAGGGCCGCTCGCCAGCCGCGCGTCCCGCGCCAGCCGCAAGCCGCCGCCCTGCACACGCGCCCCGCCTGCGCAGCGCTCGAGCCCGGAATGACAGCCGCTAGGAAGAAGATAAAAACAGAGAGAGAGGAAGAATAGAGGAGAAAGGGAAATGGAACTCCCCAAGGACTTATGCGCAAATTCAGAAAACCTTAATGAAGAAATGCCCAAAACGAAAGTTGGAGACTTTTTCAAACTCTACAACTTTGCTTTAGAGCCCAAGTTCAAAAACTCAAAACTTATATATTTACACGTGAAATTTTGAACAAAAGTTGCATTTGAATTACTTTTGTCCTAAAGAGTATAACTTTATAAAATCTAGAACCTAAATGCAAGCATTTATGACACGTCATGATGACGGGATAGACTCGTCATAATGATTGGATAGATATGTCATAATGACTTGCACCTTTTACACTTTAGTCCTAAGTAACTTTGAGAATTACTTTTGTAAATCAACTACTTGCATAAAAGGACTTATACTTTTATAAAATTACATAAATACCCTTATTTTCACCACTTTACCCAAACTTTTACACAATTCAACACACACATTTCAAATGAAATTTTTGGATAAATATATAATTTTTACAGGGGATAAAGTAAGAAAAACATGTTTGCAAAACCACCCTTCCCTTATGTTGAAGTTACCTCCTATCCAAATAAATTTTACAAAAACAACCCTAAGTTTTTCCATAATTACAAAAATACCCTTTTTACTTGCACTTTAAATTTTCAAAAGCTTCACATAAACATACACAAGTTTTACACTAACAAGCACATACTTCACACTAACAAAATATATGTCTAACTTACAAGTACATGAACTGTCACAATCCACTTCGACAAAAGCCAGCGAAACCACTCAGGGAACACCCGAAAGTGCAAGCCAGACCATGAAGTCGTGGCTGTCGAGCGCAACCCACGTGGCAAGAAGTCGAGGAACAACCACTCGGAATACGAGCAAGTCATGCACAAACAATGCCTGATACACCTGAAGTCACAGCACATGCTCTTTAAGTGTGTCACCATCCTCAAATCACTCAACGCACCACCCCTCCATCAAGCAGGAAAGTGAAAGGACAAGGAGGATGATGAAGGAGGTGACAAGTCGGGGGCTCAAGACTTCCAAGATCCGAATAGCGTTGTCAATGTTCTATTCGGCAGAGATGGCGGATTCCCATCCAAGTGCGCATAGAAGCTAACCCTACGCGAAACACTCTCTGTGGAGCCGGCCATGACAAGGCCTTTGAGATACAGCAGGGTCCTAATCTCCTTTTCCAGGGATGATCAATGGACCAACTTCTCCAAGCTAGAAAAATTCCCGCTCGTCCTAGACCCTGTCATGGCGGGCTCATAGCTCACCCGAGTACTCATCAATGGCGGGAGCGGCCTCAACCTGCTCTTCGCGAGTACTCTGAAGAAGATGGGACTGAACATCTCCAAGATACTCACTCCCAGCAAAGCTCCTTTCTACGGCATCATCCTGGGTAACGCGGCTACACCACTCAGGTCAGTGGTCCTGCCAGTCACCTTTGGGACAAAAGACAACTACCGCACCGAGTACATAAAATTTGAGGTGGTGAATTTCGACTCGTCGTACCATGCCATCCTTGGCAAACCGGCACTAGCCAAATTCATGGCCGTTCCCCACTACGTCTACCTGCTACTCAAGATGCCAGGCAGGAAAGGTGTACTCACAGTCCGTGGCAACCTGAAGAAGTCATACGACTGCGACCAGGAGGCGATTGAGTACGACACGACTTCACACGTGCCAGAGCCATCTGCAGGAGTACTCACGGCCGCGCTGAAGCTGACCAACATAGAGATGGAGATCTCCAACCACGGGACAGCACACGTGGCATACTTCTCCTAGGATACGGGATGGGACATGGCCCACACCCTACATCTATTGTAACTACTAGTAATGCAGTAGGATTACTCGTAGAGTAGTTAGACTAATCAGACATGGTAGGAAACTACCCGAGAAGTACTCGTGTAGGACTCCTAGGCTTGTACCCGACTAGAACTTCCATGTAAACCTGTCCCCCAGACTATATAATGGCGGATAGGGACCCCTTGGGGATAATCATCAAAGGTAATACAAACCACACAGGACCTAGGGTATTACGCTCTCGGTGGCTCGAACCTGTCTAAACCTTGTGTTCCTTGCACCTTCGAGTTCCTGATCTCGGAGACACACTACCTACAAACTCACCGCCTTGGGGGTATCCCTCGGAGGGCGCGGCGGTAAAACACCAACAACTTAAACATGAACTTAAGAGGAGGGGCACTGAGCTGGCAGAAGCGGCAAAGAAGAACATTGAGCTGGCACAAGGACATACAAAACTAGAGGCGAAGATGAGTGCAATTGAAGAAGCACATGAGAAGGAGACTAAGCTAGCATAAGTTGCAAACAAGAACGAGGATCTAGCAGAAGAAGAGAAGAAGCCGGCTGCTAAGAGAGAGGTGATTCATTGCACTCTTCAGTTGCAATTTCGGTGATGTTGTGGTTCATTTTGGTGATGTAATTAACTAATATGTGAACCTTATATGTGACACTAGTTAATGTATACTTATTGTTTGCTGTCTCTCATATTATAAATTTTGATGCATATCTGAGATCTTAATTACTGCATATGTAATGTTTGCTGCTGATGTTAATGTATGACTATTTGATATGTGAACCAAGTTCTAGTACTTCAATCTAGCTGTTGAGTCTACATCATTGGTAACGGGCATCTCTCACTGCCTGTTACCACTTTGTCAATGGTAACGTGCATCTATCATTGCTTGTTACCAATGAATTTCTGCACCAGGGTCTCTTTCAGACAATCTGAAGCAGAACAACAGTCAGTTCCGCTTCAGGCTGTCTAAAATAGAACCATGGTACACATCAAATTTTGACAAATTCACTCAAGTTCATCAATACATATTAAATTTTGACAAAATAGCTCAAGTTCATCAATACATATCAAATTTTGACAAATTCACTTAAGTTCATCAATACACATCAAATTTCAACAAATTCACTCAAGTTCATCAATACACATCAAATTTCAACAAATTCACTCAAGTTCATCAATACACATCAAATTTTTAAAAATTCACTCAAGTTCATCAATACACATCAAATTTTTAAAAATTCACTCAAGTTCATCAATACACATCAAATTTTGACAAATTCACTCAAGTTCATCAATACACATCAAATTTTGACAAATTCAATCAAGTTCATCAATACGCATCAAATTTTGACAAAGTCACTCAAGTTCATCAATACACATCAAATTTTGACAAATTCACTCAAGTTCATCAATTACCATCAAATTTTTGACACATTCACTCATGCTTATCAATACACATCAAATTTGCTTATTCCTTGCTTTTCGGGAATAGATTGTTTCCGCATGGTCAGTTCATAGGTGTGGAATTTTATCATGCGGTAAGAGTCGTGGCATGTATGTAGTAGCAGTAGAGGGTATTTCATCAAATTGATTGTACTCCTCCTCATCAACCACATTGGTATCACCAACAATCATTTTCTTCCTAGGCATAACCACATGCCCCGTTCTTCTATGCAAGGTCAGGCACATAAACCACTTGTTTAAAATCCTTGGCAAACACGAATAGTTTAGTTCTATAAACGGCGAGTTGTAAATCAACACTAGCGAATCCATATTTGTCATGTGTCATGCCTCTTTTCCCATTTACCCAGCAACATCGAAATAGAGCTACCTTGAATCCCACATAATTCAGCTCCTAGATCTCCTCAATTTGACCATATAGTATGTGCCTGTTGCCATGTCGATGTCCATGGCATCCACACGAACACCACTGTTTTGGTACCTGCTCTTTCTTCTCCCTCTTTGATAGTGTGGTAGCCACTACAGGAAGGTCCTTCCCAGTGTCTATTTCCCTTGCATAAAGCTCTAGTCTTATGCCCATCTCTTCAAGATCAGCCCTTGCATTCACATGATCCTTTCCTTTTCCACTCTGTTGTATTAAAGTGCCACATAGGCTCTCACATACATTCTTCTTTAAGTGCATGTTATCAATTGAGTGGCGAACATCTAATACTTCCCAATACTCCAGCTCCCATAATATTGATTTTTTATTCCATATCCCTAAATCTTCTTCTTCACCATATCGTCTTCACTTGCCAAGAATCTCCTTTCCAGTTGGTAACTCCTTGATAGTTTGGATGCCTTCCACCTACTGGTGGATCTCAATTCTAGATACATGCTGAGGTGTTGTTCGTGTTTCCTTTTGCCCATCAAATTGACAGTCCATCTTCTGGTATGCGTGTTTCTTCAGAAGGAAGCGTTGAAGCCCCATATACACGAATTTCTTTGAGTTTGGCAACCACAGAGAGCATGTTTCCTCCAAGCAGTGGGGGCAAGCTTCACCCTTTCTTTTACTCTGCACTGACATGTTATGATTTGCCGGAATATAATTGATGGTTGTGAACAACATGCCATGCAAGCGAAAGTTCTCATGCTTGAACTCATCCCAAACACCCAAACCAGCTCTCCAAAGTTTCTTAACATCATCAACCAGTGGCCTAAGGTACATGTCAATTCTATCACCAGGTTGTTTTGGTCCGGATATTAAGATCGACAACATCATATATTTTCATTTCTTGCAAAGCCATGGTGGAAGGTTGTAAATTGACAATACAACAGGCCATGTGCTATGTGTGGAACTCTGGTTACCAAATGGATTCACACCATTTGTACTCATAGCGAACCTAATATTTCTGCAATCATCAGAAAACTGTGAATACTGTGCATTGATGTCTCCCCATTGAGCAGCATCAGCAGGGTGCTGCATCATACCTTCAATCTTCCTGTGACCTTCCTTATGCCAACGCAAGAGTTCCGGCCTCCTTTCTAGTGGCAAACATGTGTTTCAAGTGGGAAATGATGGGAAAATACCATGCTACCCTCATAGCAGCACCTCTGTTACTCTTCTTGGCTTTGACCTTCTCAGCTCATCCCCTTCCCCCACATTATCGCCACCATATTTTTTATGTTTATACTGTGATAAACCGCATTTAGGGCAATTATCTAGATGTTCATACTCTCCACGAAATAGAACACAACTATCCTTACATGCATGTGTTTTCTCAATTTCCAATCCCAAAGGACAAATTATCTTCTTGGCCTCATACATGGAGTCGGCCACAAGGTTCCCCTTGGTAGGATGTCCTTTATCAGAACCAATAGTGCCTTGAAACTATGATCGGTCCAACCATGAGCTGCCTTCAACTGTAGAAGCTTGAGGTCACTGGATAGGTGTAAATATCTATTACAACTAGGATAGAGGAGTTGTTTGGAGTCTTCAACAAACTGCCTGAGTCTAGCTAACTTAGCATCAGTGTACACACCTTGCTGCTCAGCATCCCTCACCATCTGGTCCACATTGAACACACAAATCGTGACATCGTCAGTATTCATACCAAGTATGTCCTCCTCGCTCACATCTTCAGGTTGCATAAAAAAGGGCGGGAATGCTTCCTCTTCCCCGAATTCATCGTTCCCACCTTCGTTAAGGCATCCCGCTTCACCTTCATTAAGACCTTCCTCTCCATGTATATTTCTTTTTGAATCCACGCATGATCAAATGTGTGAAAACATTGCACGAACTTTTTTTATTATTATTGCAATCAACACACAGACAATACATTATCGGTACACCTCTGTTTCTCATATCCGCCTCTGCGTTAGCAAGGAAACCCTTCACCCCACGCAAAAACTCATCCCAACATCGGGGCTCTTTGTACATCCAACTTCTACCAGCCATCTAGGAAAAAATTAAAAAAGATTATTTAAGAAACAATCAAGAAAAACTAAGATTAATAAACATACCCTATTTAGAACAAGTCATTCTAAGATTCTAAATTAATTTATCCCAAAAAAAGTCATCTTACCCTATTTAGAAAGTGCACATGCATGCAAGAATCAATTAGTGCCAAATATAGGTAATAAATAGGGGCAAACTAGCAGATCTGGGCCATTTGATACTAGATCAACCAATCCTATACATGGCATCTAACATAACCAACCTCTTCAACTTTTGCTGAATTAACTCAAAAATGCAAGGAGGAGAATCGATGAGGAAGGTAAGAAGGAGAAGAATGCCGGCAAAATGCATACCTCTAATACGGAAGCAGTAATCCCAAATCAAAACTGAAAAAAGGTAAAAATTGCCCCCAAAGTGCTAGGTGCTATCTACCAACAGTGGCGAACAGCCACTCTGTTCACGGGCAGCGGTCACGAGTTGTAATAATGGAGCCAGATCATTGGTAACGGGCATAGAATGCTGTCTGTTACAAATGTTACAAATATCCTATGCTGTAATCAAATGAGGCTGCTCCCGCTAGGCCCACTATCAGTTGTGGTAATAGGAGTCATATGAAGCTCGTTAACAATGGCCCTCATTCATAATGGGCTTTGAATGCTGCCCGTTACAAATCTTGTGCCCCTCGACCGACGACAGGTCCACCTGCAGGCCTAGTTCGGACAGTATGTCCAAACGGATAAGACGGCCGACCGGCCGTGAAGTAGCTTGCTTGGTCTGCTATTGCTCACTCTCGCTCTCACTTTCAGCCGCCGCGGCCCATTACGCCACCCCCAAGTCGTCACCACAGCCAGCATCACCACCGCTGCTGACAACCTATCAAATTACTCATCTTCCTCAAGTTCCTCAACATCCCGAGAGTTTGAAGGGCAGGGGCTTTCCATGGCGAGCAATAGCCAGCCGCCGTCATTGCTGCCTAGCGGATTGGTGAGTGACCATCTCCCCCTCATCGATTGCGAATGTTGTCAAAACAAGATCATTTGTTTAAGGAGCCGAGCCGGCAAGGTGTTCTACAAGTGCCCTAGCAACATCAGGGGAGCGGCTAATACCGATACCTTGGATTCTATTCCGTTTGAAATGGGTTTTGAAGGAAGATTTGTATGTTTGGTGCTCTAGGATGATCTAACTTCATGCCGCGCCACGTACTGGCTTGAGAGAAACTATTTGAAGCACTTAACCGACTAGTTTCCCCATCTATTGCTTGCTCGTGCTCCACAAGAGGGAGGTCAAACTTCAACAGCTGCAATGAGGCCTCTTCCTGAATGGATTTCACATTAGCCTATTTCGTCCCTTCGTTTTACTGACTTGATGATCAACGCTTGTGCTTTGTCCAGGGAGGCAAATCTCAGGATTTTGCGCAAGTCTTTCATGCAGGTGGGCCCTTCAATCCATGGGTGAAGCCTTTCGTGTCATCTGATCAAAATGACTTCAAGTGCATAGCTCAGGATAAAGGTAAGTGTGTTTCCTTGCCCCTGAATCAATGACATGGCGATTGGGCCCCGTGCCAGGCCAGCAGGCCTAGGTGAGGCTGGTCAGCCTGGGATTTTTCCCATTTTGCCTCATTTTTGATACACCTATCCCTGCATGCACAACTCATCCAAAACTTGTGGAACTTTATTAGAATAAACAAAATATGTATGGAACATGATGCAAAACTCTATTTATTCCTGAGAAGTTGACAGAAAAAGTGTGATTTAATGGCCGTCAACACACCTCCAAGCTTAAACTCTTGCTCATCCTCGAGCAAGGCTAAAACTTAGGCTCAGCAGATCAAGAGTTGTACCAATGTTCACCCCCTGTACGTACCTTGTGCATAACATATTACTCTAACCCGTATGTAACCCGCATGTACTTTGAGAATGTTGGCTCGTACCTTGGTTCGGATTGTGGGGCTTATCCGCATTTCATCCCTCATCTTGAGCAGTTGAGAGACTGAACAGTTTCCACTGGAGTTTTCCTGCTTCCTTTTTAGGTTCCTTTCTTGGATTTTTTTTGCAAGTTTTCAAAAGGATGGTTTAAGATTCCCCAATGGTGGTCTCAAAGTCGCTCAAGGTGTATAGTCCTCACCATGATCGGAAATTGACCAACTTATTCCTACTTCTAAGGCTGATATGTGGAGTTCATAGGTAGGAAGGGTATTGCATACCTTGGTTACCTTTGTTGCTGAGCCGAAGAGTGGTTTGCAAGAGATTGGTACCCGATCAAATTCTGATCTTATAGAAGGTATGATGTTCAGCGAAGAGGGAGAGAATGGACTCACACTTGGGAGATTTTGGTCTTTTTATTTTCATCCCTTGATTCTCAGAAATTGTGTTGAGATATGGGTCTTATCTCCTTTTTTTTTTGAAGATGACCCATATACTCATGACAGCCAACGGATATTGAGAGGGAGTGTTTGTTTGAGTACACCTTTCTTGGATGGATAGGTTCACTGTGGAGATTTTGGGCTGTGGTATGAATGGAGATTATTTGGTGAAGGTGGATATCAATACCCGGAGTAGGTGATTGACAAGCCAGATATTTTTGAGGGTAGCCGAACAATGGGTACGCAAAGGAGAAAGATCGGTAGATGACACGTACCTTTCCTTGAACGAACTCACCATTCGGCAAAGCTCAAAGCAACTCAAGATAGCATAATATGGCTGAAGTAGTAAAACATTATGGCTCTGGATAGGACATGTAAACCAAAGGGGATCTCTTTACCATAATTTTATTTTAAAAAAATTCTGAGAGGTTCCTTGCTAGATCATGCGGTTTTACTCCTGCTTCACTATCTCAAATTTTCCAACAACTTAGACTTGGAAATCAAGCTCATGCTCCCACAAACCATGAATTTTTAATGAAAACATTACCAAGTGCCAACAAAATCAAGTACTAGGAGAGTAAAAAGTTATATATGAGGCACTTGCAGAGCATGAACAGGGCAACTATTCATCATTTCCGAAAGTAGAGCTCACATGGATTTCCACACATATAAGTTGGGAGTTTCATTTATTCAAAGCATGAAACATTTTTTTTTCAGATTTTATTATTATTATTATTATTATTATTATTTATTTTTTCATTAAGGCATGGCAATTCTTGGAATGAAAGGACGGGTCAGACAACTTACCTAGATATACCCCCAAGCTTAGATGAAGCTCAGTTCTGCTGGTTGGGGTCGTGGTGCTGCTGCTAGTACGGGTAATGCGGCGGTGGATATGGGTAGTACTGTTGCGGGTACGGATAGTACTGCTGCGGGTAATGCTGCTGTGGAGGCTGTTGCTGCTGGTTGGGGCCAAGGCCAGATGGGTGAAGACACCTGAGATGTTGTACAGCATGGATGTGTTCATCCCCAGCTTTGCTGGGTGAGGTCAATGTTGTGCACGAGGTCCTGGCAGATCTGGTCCTGCTGCTGGCCCAGGGTGTTGACCTGGGTCGTGGGGTTCATGATCCCTCGCATGATCGAGTTCTCATAACCGTATCACGCCGAGCTCGACGGACCCACCTGCGGACCATAAGAATTGTGCATACCTAGGGGTAGTAGGGTCCCTGATCTTCGCCGTACTCAGTGCTGCCTCCGGCAGTGCTCACGCCACCCTGAGTGTACTGCTCGTAGATCTCCTTGAAGTTCATCTGAGGAGTACCTGCCTGGTGTGGTGGTCCTGCCTGCTCCTATTGGGTACTGGGTCGAACCCGTCCTCGTGTCGCTGGACCGGCAACACTGCAACATCCTAGCTCCTTCTTCTCCATCTATAAGAGTAGTCGCTTGACTGAGTAGAGAGAGAGTTTCAGGCATGGGAGATCTTATTTCTCTATCATACCCGGGGTAACACATGAAGAGAGAATTACCTGGCCCTCGTGCATCATATCTCCCTGCACAAAATGCTCTAGGCCTACTCGGTACTGGTACGCTTCCGTCAAAGGCAGGTAAGTGACCTAGGTATTATCCAACACATCAACATGCGCAGCAATGTGTGTAACCATGGAGGTTATGTTGATGGAGCCTCTGCCCGCAATCATCTTTTTCCAATGAGCCAACATGCTCATGACGGGAGAGAACTTTATCTTTTTAGCCATAGCAAAAAGATACTACAGCTTGGGGAGACTGCAGAGGCATAGGTCGGAGCACGGGTGGACAACCATGCAGAGCCATTTTGCTAGCAATCTAAGAGTAGGATTATGAATTGACACTATACTATTTTTACTGCTAACAGGCTGTTTAGAAATTTCATTCCACCAGGTTGTGCAATCATATTGATAGTCTTTTACGAGAGCATTAGGATCTAGCAAACACTTTTTACTGAAGCCAAGGGCAATGCTAAGTTCTTTGGCCATTAACTCATATTGCTCATCAAAGAAACAGAAATAGATTTTAGTTGTTTTAGGTGTTTCTTCAATGCCAAGAGATATAAGGAATTCCATGGTTAAGAGTTGCAAACCTGTCTCTATGATGTTGGCAAAGTCGTACCAACCGGCGTAGCTGAAGGCACGGATCATGTCTTGTTTCAGGCCCATTTTGATGTTGAAGAGGGGCTCAAAAATCTTTGTGTGGCAGAAACTCTGCTTCTTGAGGAGCTCCAGCACTTCCCGCTCGTATTCATTCCGAGCTACAATCTGATCGACCGTAGCCTGGACACGAATGCAAATGCGGACACGGTTCCTAGGCACTACGGGAGTCGTGTCCTCCTGGGAAACACTATCTCGGCGACCTGAGTCCACTGACATGTTGTCCCG